>NW_022103942.1:14175184-14198800 GCF_000313985.2 Echinops telfairi
CATACAATTCTTATCACAATCCATACATACATCCATTGTGTCAAGCACATTTGTACATTTGTTGCCATCATCATTCTCAAAACATTTGCCTTCTAATTGAGCCCTTAATATCAGCTCCTCATTTCCCCCCTCCCTGCCAACTCCCCCCTCATGAACTCTTCATAATTCATAAATTATTATTATTTTGTCATATCTTACACTGTCTGATGTCTCCCTTCACTCACTTTTCTGTTGTCCATCCCTCAGGGGGGAGGTTTTATGTAGATCCTTGCAATCGGTTCCCCCTTTCTACCCTACCTTCCCTCCACCCTTCAGGTATTCCCACTCTCATTACTGGTCCTGAAGGGATCATCTGACCTGGGTTCCCTGTGTTTCCAGTTCCTATCTGTGCTTTCTTATTCATTGTTTACCTTTCACTTGTCTACGTGGCAATTGAAATACCATGGCTTCAGTTTCAGGTGGATCTTTGTCTTCAAAGTGAATAGTTTAGCTTCACTAGTAAAAAATATCTGTCTTGAGCATTATGCTATTTTAAGATTTAGTTATATAGAATCAGATTGATACAGCAACCCAAAAGATTAGCTAAGAATCTTACAGAATCAATGTATTTATGTTAATGAGAGAGGAATACTAAGAAAATGACAGTGAAAATGGTTATACAATTTCAGAAAGTAATCAATGTCACTAAAATGATACATGCAGAAAGTGATGAATCATTGTGTGCTTTGGTGTGTATATTCTTAACAACAGCAAAATAAAATTATACAGCAAAGGAGATGACTCAAAACATTCATTTTTCCAGAATACTTGTATATTCACTGTAAAAGAGGTCTTAAACTTTCTTAATTAGAGCATAATTCATTGTTTATTACACACTTATTTCTGTTTTATAAAAATCTTGAGAATAGTGAAAAGAAAATTTTAAATCCATGTATAATCCAAATTAGCTATTCTATGTTTTATTCTGGGGACTAGGAAATTAAGTCCTTTTCAATTAAGTCAATTTTATTAGACTATTATCAAAGTATGCAAGTTAAATATAATACAAGTTAACTATAATACAAATGTACTATGCTTTTATAGAAAGTGAAATGTACAAACACTGTATAAGATATTTAAGAGATGCAAAAGAAATGTGCATTTAATTAACATGTATTCTCAATCCACACTTGAACATGCTACTTATGTATTGAAATGTGTGGTTCAGATATCAAAGTCTAAATAGAGAAGGTGTTTCTGTTGTTTGGAGAAATTGCTATGGAAGAAAGATTCTATAAAAACTTAGAAAGGGGTGGTAGTTTAAATATCAGATAAAGCAGTAAATTCTGTACACAGCAAGCAGAAATTCTTTGGCACCTGACAAAAGAGTTGTATTTAGATTAAGGAGAAAATTCAATATTCATATTAATGCTGAGAATGTGTAGTGAGAAAATACAGCCAATGGGTATAATCATTTACACTAGTATAAATTACAGAAATGTCTAAATAGGATCATCAACTTAATGGCAAGGGACTTTTCTACAAATTTTCTCTTGAAAAATGGCACCCTTATACATTTAAAGGGAAAAATAAAGTAGCACCAAAAAGAGATATTTAAAAGTTGCCAGGAAATAAATGAGAGGGTAGAAAGGAACTCATAAATATATGGATATAGAAAGATTATTTCTATTTTAGGATAGTTGGACTTAAAGTAATCTGCTGATAACTCAGGGCAGGAGATTGGTAAAGAAATTTGAAGAAGGTTATAAGGGTCTAGAGGGCAATTCAGGGTAAAGGATTATAAGTTAATGTGAGAGGAATAAAAAGACTTCTGAACAACAACAATACCTGGAGCCTAACTGAAGCTTACTGCCATTAATGTATAAAAAGTTAAATCTTCTGGACAATTTTCTTCTCTTTTTTCCCCTTCAACAGTGCTCAGTGTCCTGTGGAGAATACAATCTGTAAGAATAATCTACTGGAAACTGGCACTGTAAGCAGAGCGAAGAGCCAAGGATAGCAATGAGGAGACAGGGAGATATATGGAGCCAGGAGGAAATTTTATAATGCAGGTGAAACAAAAAGACACTGAGTTATTGAAGGGTCTAGAAAAGGGAAAACTCAAGGTAAAAAAAATAGGCCAAATTAAGCAAAAAATACAAAAAAAGTTATCATAAAGATGTAAATTATGTTAAAATTATATTTACATGAAAGCAAACCCCAGGAATAGTCTCTCTCTATATAAGAACCACAGAATAATAATCTTTAAAAATAAGCCAGTATGCAAAGAATTAAGACAAAGTGAGTATTTATCTACGACAATTTCTGCAATTAACAGCTATAACACTGAATGCATGGTGCACAAATAACTGTGTGTAAGTATGGAAGAGGAATCAGAAAAATTAAATAAATCATGGGTGTCCTTCAAATTATCAACCATTTTTCTCCACTGACCAAATTTTCAGTCACTGGAAGCTATGGTTAATAAACAAAGGATTTATTCTGAAGCAAAATAAGACAGTTATAGGGGGGACAAATATCTTTATTCCTTTAGTATACTGTTTTCAGAAGAGGATATCCTTGAATCAAATGTAGGAAAAGTATAGAAGGGCTCTAGTGTAGGTGGTAATGCTAAATGTGAACTCACAGGGTGACTTTATTCACACTAAACTAAATGTTTAATAAGATTTGTACAGAAGATAGGAGCTCTGGTAACACCACCCTGTAAAGGTGAGATTATTTGCTTCTGTAAAGATTTAGTCTTGAAAATCATTTATAGAGTTCCTATGAGTAAAAATTGACTCAATGTCAGGTAGGTAGGTTATAAAATATATGGCATTCATAATTACTGCAGATTTAATATCATACATTTTCTAGATCACAATGCTTCAAAAATCCATATATGAAAATACCCTTTCACCAAAAGCAAAACATGTACACACATCCCTTCTTAAACATACCATTGAAATAGGTTAATATAGAGGTAGCATTAAATGATATTTCAATGTATTATTCCATTTATTAACTCCTGAAATATGATGCCAGAGGAATACTTTTGTTTGGAAGAAAGAATTTCCAAACATTTTTAGATTTTTGAACATAATACAAGATGAAGAAGTACCTTGGGTACCCCAACAAAATGGGCATATATAATAAATATATTGTTTATTATTATACTATATAAGCTATTATGTATGTATTGTACATGATATTACATATATGATAAACATCATATATTGAGTGAAGAGAGAGCATACACGCACAAGTGTGAGACCTAGTTATGCTCTTGGCTAAATGTTGGGCTGCTAACAGAAAGGTGGACAGTTCGAACACACCAATTGCTCAGCAAGTGAAAAATGAGGCTGTTTTCATTAAGTTTACAGCCTCAGAAATGCTATGAATAGATTCAATGGCAGTGGAATATTATATATATTCATATATATCATATTTTCTGCCATTTTCAGTTTCAAACTTTGATGAACACACGCTAATAAAGCTGGCCATTTGCTCCAACAATGAGGACAATTTAGTCTCAGCCTTAGCCAAAGGAGAAGGATCGTTATAAAACTGTCTAGAAGAAAATATTCAAGTTAATGCTAACTAAAGGAATGCCAGTAGATTCACTCTATGAGCCAATAATTGGTAATATAAATGATAATTTTAAACATTTATTAACACGTTTTTAATTGCTATCTATTTTAGTTGAAAATGAATATTATTCACATTCATTTCTTAAACCACAGATGGCTATATATGGAAATGTGATCTTCTCCCACAAATTAGCTATTACTCAACTGTGGACCAGCTAAGTTAAAGAATGAATGAAACTCAGAGTGTAGCGTTTGCTTTAGTTCTTCTGTTTGCCATTAGCTTCTCTGTAAAATGTAATTTTTCAGGAAAAGATAAAGTCAAATACCTATCTCTGTAATTTAATCCTATTTAGTATTTATTAATAGGTTTTGTTTGGTAAGGTCTTTGAAATCATTTAAATAGGATCTGTCATTGAGAAATTATCTATATTTTGATGTTTTGATAGTTAAATATAAGTATTCCATTCTTAGGTAAGATAATGTATTATTTTATTTTAGAAATGCAGGATTTTTGTAATTTTCACCTAATCTGAATTGAACTGAACATAAAATCCCCAATTTCATAATTCATTAAAAATATTAAAAACCTAAATAGGAGAAGTTCAATAGTTCATGAGATTAATTCAACTTTTTATGGAAACCTTTGCAATAAATCCAAAGTTAATGAATATTCTGACACTTAATATATTTAAGGTTTATAGCTTCTTGAATTTAATTTCCAAAATACCCTTCAAAAGGTATACATAAAAGCAATGAACCAAAAATAAAGGGCATCAAAGGACATAATTAATCTATGTGGTATATAGTAACTCTGTTGTATCAGGCTAGATATGGAATGTGCATAGACTAGTGAAAATACCTTGATGATGAATCTACAGCATTATCATAGTTGAGAAGTAAAAATGTATCTAAAAGTTTTTTTTTTCTCATATCTCTAGCACTTTACAAAATTAAGTATAGGTGTTTCTTTAAAAATTCAACAAATACAACTAGTTTGAGAAAAAAAGAAGTATTTATTTTTAGAGTACAAATTTTCTTTTTGAAAAGATATTCAGAGACAATCTTTCTGGGATCTAACCCTCCCTCTTCTACTTTGAGCTCCCTAATCATGAGTAAGTCATGCCAACTCTCTGTGTCATGGTTTCCTCACCTGTAAAACAGGTAAAAAATCATTGTGAAGTTTAAATATGTTCGTACAGATCTTGAACATGGGTACACATTATATTAGTTAGTTATTTTTGTGTTTATTTTGGTTTAGAGGATCATGGAAGGAGGAGCAAATAATATCCTCATTAAGAGCCTCATTTTCCACCAGTTCTTAAATTGTTATTAAATCCATGCTTAAAATTTCTTATTAGAGGGTTTTATGTTAACATTTTGTTTTCCTTGTATAAATTTAATTGAATGATAAAGAAATTTTCTGAATAGGAAACATGTTCAACTCAAACTGTTGTATACCATGTCTTACATTATAAAAATAAAGATGTTTCCTTATATAGAGAGTAACTAGAATTAGATAAAATTTGCCCAGTAACTTGTCCTTCAAAATTTCAACTTCTAAATAACTGAGAACAAGTAAATTTCTATATTTTGCCTAATGAATGAGAATGTCAAAAACATCTCACTTCTGTAGGGCTGCTTCCTATCAATCTGTCCATCCATCAATCCACCCACTCCTCTACTTACATGCTGTTGTTAGAATTCACTGAGTCATATATATATATATGACTATACATAAAATACATTATATTAAGAATGAATCTTATATCAGAAAGGCCTCCCAGCCCAGTCCAGCTCAAGTCCATCGGTTCAATGCTAGCTAAAGCTCTCTTCAGACTCATGAAGCTGCAGGTTGATGATGCAGAAAGATGATGCAGGGAGAAGGGAGATCACAACCCAGTGAGTGCAGAGTTCGGGCGACCCACAAGGGAACAACCCTGCAGGCAGACACAGAATCCAGGCAACCAGGGAGGGTGAAGGGCCAGAGAGAAAGAATTTCTCACTATCTCTCTTATAAAAAGGAGGCATGATCAATTGTGACCTGATTGATAGGTTGGAATCCACCCTTATACTGTCAAACAAGTACCATCATAGTTGATATAAGATCAAACTGCCACAGGCTACGTTGTCATTAATTTCCCATGAGTAGATCTTGAATCTTGATTCCCTCTCCTGTGTGTACAGAGCAAAACTGCTGCATAGGGTTTTCAAATTTCAAAGATAGCCAGGTCTGTCTGCTGAGTAGCCTCTGGTGGGTTTGAACTGTGGATCTTTTGGCTAGTAGTCGAGCATTTAACATTTGCACCACTAAGTGACTTCTTAACAATTAAATAAGTTGTTTTTAAGTCAATCCTCACTCATAGCAACTCTTATTTTTAATCATATTACTGAGAGCTCTTACAATGCTTATTACAACCCATACATCAATTGTATCAGGCATAGTTGTACATATGTTGCTAGCATTCTTTTCTAGACAGTTACTTTCTATTGAGCCCTTGGTGTCAGCTCCTCTTTTCAGAGTAGAACTGCTCTATAGAGTTTTCATGGTTATAACCTTACGGAGGCAGATGGCCCCATTTTTCTTTCTAGGTACCATTCATTGGTTGTGTTTTAATATGAATTCTACAGGTTAGTAGCCAAACAAATAAACATGTGTACTACAGATGAGATCATTGTGAAAACCCATAAGGTTTTCAGTGGCTAATTTCAGAAGTAGAGTGCCATACTCTTCTTCCTAGTTCATCGTGGGTCAGAAACTGCACTAAAACCTGTGGACATCATAGCTTCTTTTAACAGACTAGTAGTGACAGCAAATAGAATGCATGGTCAAGCAATTGAACCTGGCTCCTCCACATGGAAGGGGAGCATTCCACCAATGAATCATCACTGCCCTTAAAAAGCATTAAATATATACATGTTGTTAGGTTCTGTCCAGTCATTTCTTACTCATAGTGACCCTGTGTGCAAAAGAATGAAACACCACCCAGTCCTGCACCATCCTCACATTTTTTATTATTTTGAGCCCTTCGCTACAGCCACTGTGTTAATCATGTTGTTGAGGGTCTTTCTGTTTTTCTCTGCTCCTCTACTTTACCAAGCACGATGCCCTTCTCCAGAGACTGGTCTCTTCTGGCAACATGAAAGTGAGATAAGTCTCACCTCCTCGCTTCTAAGGCGCATTCTCTCTGTACCTCTTCCCAGATCGATATGTTTCTTCTTTTGGCTGCGTGTGGGACTCTCAATATTCCTTGCCTGCACCATATATTTATCAATCTATCTCTCCATGTGCATGTATAAATATATGTATGTATATATTAGGGATATTCATGGCTTATATTAAGTACTTCTGCTGCCTCTGGTAAGTTTTGAATTGATATGAAAATGGCATATATATACATATATACATATATATTTCTAATTGATTCTAACTCATGTGACTCTATAGGACTAAGTAAAGTCGTCCACCAGGATCTCCAAAGAAGCAGACTGCCATATTTGTCATCTACAGAGAAGTTGGCAGGTTTGACATGCAGAACATTTGATCAGCAACTGGGTGCTTTAGCTGTTGCACCACAAGGTTCAATACAGATATACATTATATCCATATACCCATACATACACTATATACAGAATCCATCCACCCATCCATCCATCTGGAGGCTTTAAAAGTTTGTACAAAAACTCTATTATCTTTAAATTCCATTATTCTACTAAATTTTTAAGCCACTTCGTATGTAATTTCACATAGAACATAGTAATGATCAATGACATGGTCCGTGCCTTTCTTTCTTTTCTCCTCTTAGCTGAGGAACTCTTCTACGGCATTTTGGTTCAGGGAGGTGACTTCCAGATAGGCACTTTAAAATTCTCAGAAAGATATATTTTCCAAAAAATAGGATTCTCTTAGTTTATCCCTCAAACAATTCTTAAACTTCATAAAAATTCACTTTAGCATCCTAATCATACTCCATTTTCAGAAAATACTTATAATAAAACAAAAATTATATTAAAAATGTATAATAAAAAGGCATAATAAAAAAATCCAAGACTAACCTGGCGCAGACCACTCTTTGGCAAGATTCTTTTCAAAAGCAAGTTTTGAGCTCTCAAAGTAAAATAAGATAATTCATCCAAATTATATTTACATTCAGCATAGTGTTGCTTGAGCTCCTAATGTGGATAGAATTTGTGCATTCCAAAATTTAACTCCCAAAGCATCTTTCATAAGAAGTTTCTGACTAAAATAAATTTCTTCAACCTCAAAACACCATAAGAAGACCATGGCATAAAGGCTAGGGAAAAAATGTCGGTGAACAACAGTAAAACTTCATTACCTTTATTTCTAAAGCTTGTGGAAGTTAACTAAGAGGGCTCTGTTATTTAACAACATATGTGAGATACTCAGGCTTTTAAAAAACATTTAATAATGAGGAGACAATTTGGAGATGGTATTCCAAATTCCAATTTCTCAGGGAATATCACGTTGGTACTTCCCTATATTTAGTTTACTTAAAATATTCACCCCTGCGACTTTATCAGGAATCCTCATGGTTCATATTAAGTAACTTTTGCTGACCCTGCTAAATTGTGAATCAACACCAAAATGACTCCTTTTTATTGCTAAAAATTTATCACAAAATAACTACACTGGAACATTTATAAAATGATGCTGTCAGCAATATGTTGTTTTGGCACAGTGGGAAAAGCAAGTGCTGGTGAAAAAAATAAAATAAAATCAGACTTGTAAATTGCTTCCAGGACTGTTTAAGTGATACAAAATGTGGAGACAGCTCAGCTTGAAGCACTTTTAAGGCAGAATCACACATATGTCATATAAAATGCTTACACTTTTAACTCTATGGAGTTTCAGAAATTTCAGGAAAAAAATCACATTTTATTGAATCAATTTTTCTTGAAATTTTAAATCTTACCTTGCCTGCTTTTTTCCCCTCAGTGCTCCGCTGATTTGTGATAAAATGGAGGCAAAGGAAAGCAAAACAAGACAAAAATCAGCTCCAGCTTGGTTACTACAAATACATTTTTAAAGCATGTCCATATTTCCAGTGCTATAGTACACAATTTCGTTTCTCTGCTTGAGCTGGATTAATCTCCTATGTTCCTCAGTGGTTTCATAAATGGGATACAACAACACTGTAAATCTCTTGCAATAATATGAAGAGCCATATACAAATTTTAATCAGAACCAGTTAGTTATATGCTTGGCTTACATAGGCATTGGCCAAGAAAAGGAATCCTTTCAAATTGCTATAATCTTGTAGTTTCATTTATTTTTTAAGTATTTAAAAATGGATTTTATATTCTTTAATTTAATAACAACTGGACTGGTTAGAAATTAATTAATAGGTTGTAAATATAAGAACTATCTATAGGTAATTAGAGTACTATCAATAAATGTTAAAAACATAATTTTGGTGTTTCTTATGGGAATCTTAATTTAATTTATGCAATCTAATCTGGTTACAGCCATCCTGGTGAAGCCCTTTCGTTCACTTTTATTTAAAACATTTTGTATTTCCTCAACCACCCTCAGAGGTCAAGTTAACTTTTTTGAAAAAGTAAAGACTCTACATACATTTAAATTATTCGACAGTTTTATTCAGTTTGCTTTATGTAGTATGGGCACACTAGGTATCTACATTTTGTGGTTACCTAATGATGTTCTTAAAAGTATTTCTTCCCAAAATTTTGTCTCAGTTTCCTATCCTTTCTACAGTTCAGCAAAATTACTTATAATAAGACTTCTCAAGTACAAAGGAAATTGGTGGTAGGGAAAGGGATTATTTTGAAACAGGAGTTAATACAATGGGAGCAACTTAATATGTTAAGAGGATGAATACTCTCTATATTTTATTGAATGGCTTATTCCCAGAACAAAAATGTTACTTTTCCTGTTATTTTAATATAATTTGAGTATACAAAAATAAAATTATGGTAAGTTTCCAGATATAGGTACAATCTATTATTCTAGAAAATCACAGTGTACTTTTTGTCCTTCCATTTGGGACATTTATTTTCAGCCTAAGATATTAACATCATCTGTTTTCATTGATCAAATTCAATCTTCATGGGCTCAATGTTAGAATTCAATTAGTTTGTGAAGGCATTGCCTGAGGATAATGCTTTGAATAATCTTTTCCCAAAAAGTGTCCTTGAATCTTTAATGCCTTGAACAATCAGTATTCTGATTTACCACCCCACTTTATTATAAATGATAAGGCTTAAATGAAATATTTAAACTTTTGAGCTTCCTCAAATAAAACATGGGCATATTTTAATTGCTCATATCTAAGAAAATAAAGTTTAAAAATACTATGTACTATTTTGCAGAAATAAAATATTTTTTATTTTGCCACATTAGAGGTCATTTACAAAAATACACTAGATTGGACTTGTTGTTGTTTTATAAAATTTTATCGTTAGACAATTCAATTCTATTAAAATACTCATGGTACTATTGAAGGCAGAGAAATGTTTGCAGTATCTATCTTGATAAACTATGTAGTGAATTGTTGCAGAGATAATCATTTAACCAAGATTTGAGGCGAATCAAAATTTTGAGGTGAGCATATCCATCATCTTCATCTAATAAAAGTACAAAGCCAAAATATAAGTCTATATTTACATAAGTTGTGCATTTTAAAAAGAGGCTTGGCTATGCTTCACTATTTTAGCTGTCTTTGAGAATTTATACCAAAAAAAGTTTAAAATAGATTCTGTGGAGAATATTAAAATGATGGTCTTTGCATTTATCCACACAGACACAATACAATTTATCACTGTGAGTGGGTTATAATGCATGACAATTAGGGAATCATTAGAATTTTGACAAATATTACAGAAATATATTGATAGGCATGTGAGTAAGTTGGCAAATCAATGCCAGACTTGGTGTTAGAAACATTTTTTTAACTGCTGCAAGGGTGAAAATAACATTATAAAAGCAATTACTTCTCTAAGAGATATGGATTTTATTTCCTGATTTTAAAGCCAGGGCCCAAATGGTCAGCATTAAATTATAAATGTATATTCTTTACACTAAGTCATGTAAGGGTAAGTCAAAAATTATTGCTAAAAAATAGTAGAAAATGTGATTAGACAAAAGTATCAAATTGAGAAACTATTGTTTTTGACATACTCCACTGAGGTCTATACAATTCTGGAGGCACTCAAACACTTCCCTATAGAATTCTGTGATCTTCAAATTACCCCACATCAACACGACAGTTTTGGCATACTAGAGGGATTCCAATCATGTTTCTTTTAAATGTTCTTTGAGTTTAGAAAACAAAAAGAAATCTGAAAGGGTGAGATTAAGATCAGAGCTATAGTGTGGAGGGATAAGGTTTCCTAACAGAATTCTCATAGAACAGCCCTTGCTACATTTGAAGCATGAGCAGGTGCATTGTAGTGATGGGGGGTGTGGTGGGGATTGGAATCAGCTCAAATTCCCTGGCCCATTCCTCACCAACACAGTTTTCAATTAAAAAAACAAACAAAACTTCTTCCTAGTAAATTCCTGTTATATATCAAGATTAACCCTTTAGACTCACAAAAAAATCTTCTTCTATAACCTAAGCTGACCTCTCTGCCTTTAATTTAACAGGCCTACTAGATCCCCAAGAGGAGCCCTGGAGTAGTGGTCACCATTGTGCTGCTATAGGCATGGTCAGCCCTTCCAAACCACCAACAGCTCTGCAGGAGAAAGACTGGGCTTTCCGCTTCCATAAACAGTTCAGTCTTGGAAACCGACAGGGGATCACCATGACTCAGTATTGATTCTATGGCAGTGAACGTTGAATAGTTGCCCATGGAAGCCACTATTTTGATTGAATTTGTTTTTGAAGAATCCCTAAGACAAAACACATTTTGTTTGGAATAAAGTGGTGCATATATGAACTGGAATGCTAATAGTTATACTTTTTGACTTACCCTAGTATTTTTGTAATGGATGAATGAAGCTGGTAGTAAGTTAGTATCATTGTGTGTGGTGTTGTGCATGTACTTGCAGCAAAACAAACAAAGTTGGAGAAATCAGTTTTATAATGCTATGCCATCTGGAATAACCCCACAATGAGTGCTTTAAAATTCAAATACACTGATTCTATACTGAAAAAAAGTCACAAGTATAAGAGCAATTAATTTTGACTTGGTTAAAATCTCTAGATAACTACTGGTTTTCTTCATTCTGTTAGCTGACACATATACCACCATCTTTAGAAGCACTATTCTTCTACTAACTTAGAGTGCTATAGCCCTTAAAAGAAAAAAACACTGGTCTAATTAATCATTATCATCATCAATGTCATAACAATTTCAACATATTTAGTTAGTGATCTACTTATTTTTTAAATGCGCTTTATTAAAAATTATGTGAAGGCTTGTAGAGCAAATTAGTTTTCAATTAACAATTCGTACGTATTTTATTTCATACCATTGATGTACCCCCTTCCAGCCTTCTGAACTCTCATTTGGCAAATGCTTCCCTCTATATTTTAAATGGTTTATTATTTTGGGGAGTGCATAATTCCCTATTATTCTAAGTATAGATTTCTCAATGGCTGAAATTTGAGCAACAGAGATGAATTCATTTCCAGACCTGAATAGTGACTGAAGGCCATGACCTGGGGAGTTCCTATCTTCTGTATCAAAATTTTCTGAGTTACAACTGGCGTCTTAAAAGCTTGCACATGGCTCCTGCCAGGTGTGCATCCCTGTACCAGTTCTACGTGCCCCCAGCATGCCTTCACAGCTGCCAAGGCTGTTGCACCATGAGTTCCAGCTGTAGAGCTTAATTCCTACACACAACAGCTCCAGCAGCCCAGCCCAAGTACTACAAAAGCGCCATCTCAGCGCCCTCTCAGCATGCACGCCACAGCCATCCAGGAGCTCAGTTTCTCTAACTTTAAACAGCAATAATATTCATGGGTTGAAGAAAGACCTTCCCCAACCAAACATTGTTTTATCCCTTTAACTTTTAATTTAATTAATTTATTCTGTTACTCCTTTTTCTTTCTTTCCCGTCACTATCTGTCGTTGTTTTTTCTCTTTTCCTCTTGTAAGATATGTTTACTATACCTATGAATTATTATCAATCCTTAAATATGTCTTTATTATTTTTATAATTTTTCAGTCTTTTAAATAACCATATTCTCTGTCTTTTCTTTTCTTTTGTTCAATCTTCACCTTTTAATTTTTTTAATCCTATCAATCCTCTCCTGCACCAGTTAGCATATTTGATAACCCCCACATGACTCAACAGTTCATGCATTGTCACTATGACAATGGAGAAACATCAGCTAATTTTCATACACACACACACACACACACACACACACAAAGAAAACAAGATAAAAAGCACAAAAAATTTAACAACACACAGATCTGAAGGAATATTCTGAATAAAAGTCGATGGAATGACAAGAAATATAATTCAGAGAAATGATGTGCAGATACTTTCAAGGAATATAGGAAATATTCAGGAGAACAATAGAAATTAAAAAAATTAGAAACTTGATACCAAGTAGAATTTCAGAAGAAAAACAGTGAGAAAACAAAATTACACAACATGGCAAAAGAGCAAAGTAGTAGAATTGAAAAATGGAAAACAGAATTAATGACCTTGAAGACAATTCCCTCAACTACAACCCATGAGATAAACAATCAATAAAGAGAGCAAATGAATCCAAAGAAAGCCTAAGGAGGAATGGCACACTATTAAGAGGAGCAATCTACATCTCATTCAGATACCAGAGTAGGAACAAGAAGATAAAATCTATGGAGAAATAATATAATAAATAGTACACGAAATCTTCCCTAAACCACAAAAGATGAGAAAATAACTAAAAACCTGGCAGAACTCCCCAAAACAATAGACTCCAAAAGAAAAATATCTGAAAATATCTTATTCAAACTCTACAATATCAATGAAAAGGGAGGAGTGCTAAGACCAGCTAGAGAAAAAAGAATAGTCACTTGTAAAGGAAAACCAATAAGAATAAGCTCAACCAGCCAAGAATTTTACATACAGCAAAATTGTTCCTCAAATGTGAGGGAATAATAAGGATATTTCCAGACAAGGAAAAATTATAGGAATTTTAAAAATAACACCAACGCTACAAAAAATACTAATAAGAACACTTTAGACCAAGAATTAACAAAAGTAAACAAACCTGAGAGCAACGTACAAGACAACAGCACCCAGAAATCAAAACAGTGAAAACAGTCTTCAAAATGACACAGAATAGAAGAATGAATAAATAAATAAAAATACAAAAATAAAAACTGCAGAGTAAAATGACAGCAATGAAAAATTACATATCAATAAAACACTAAATGTTAAGATGAAAAGCATGATTGAACTATTGAATTTTATCATATATGAATTATATGTCAATCAAAATTTTAAAAAATACCAATACACAGAAAACTCCAGAAATTATTACAAGAAACCTACAAAAATAGAATACCCCATGCACCTGAATAGGAAGGCTTAATATTGTGAAAATATAAATATAACCTAAGGCAATCTACAAATACAATGCAATTCTTATCGAAATTCCACTTCATTCTTTAAAGAAATGGAAAAGTAGGAGGCCCTGCAATACCCAACCACAAAATGTACAACACAACCACATTAACCATCATGGAATGGGATAGAAAAACCAGAAGTAAAGCATTCAACAGGCAGCTGATTTTTCACAAGGACCAAAAAACATTCTATGGAAAATGGGCAACCTCTTCCACAAATGGTGCTGGAAATATTAGATCTTCATCAACAGAATGGAACAGGACTGATACCTTACCCTATGCACAAAAATGAACTCAAGATGGATTAGAGATATAAAAGTAAACCCCAGAGCTATCAGGTTGATCAATGAGTAAATTGGGACATATTTAAAGACATCAAGAAAGTACCAAATATAATAAAGGAAATAAACACACTGGAAGACAAAATAGATGACTGGGATTATTAAAAGTAAAACTCATGTACATCAAAAATTTCATCAAAAAAGTAAAATAAGAACCCACGGATTGGGGGTAATATCTTTAGCAATGACACATAGACAAAAGTTTAATTATTAAAATCTGTATAATACTGCAGCACCCCAATAAGAAAAAAACCAAATGATCCAATTATAAAGGTGTGCAAATGACATGGATAGAAAATTCACAAGAGGCAACCATCAAATGGCTAAAAAACACATAGGGAAATGCTCATGATCACTAGCCATATGGACGATACATATCAAAACAATGGTGAGATATCCCCTTACACCAAGAACTCTAAATAAATAAATGAGTACAACAAATATTGGAAAAGTACAGAGAGATTGGAACTTTCATACACTGCTGGTAGTCTTGTAAATATTTACAAACATAGTGGAAAGAGATATGGTCCTACGTAAAACAACTCAGAATATAAAAACAATACAAACCAGCAACACCTCTGCAGAGTGAGGAAGTAACATGCACAATACGAACAGCCATATACTCTCCCATGTTCATCATAGCATAGTGAACAATAACAAGAAGCTGGAAGCAGTCCAAATGCCCTTCAGTAGAAGAATGGATAAACAAGTTCTGGTACATACACGATGGAATGCTGTGTACCCTCCAAAGGCAGCAATAAAACTCTGAAACACCTCATGATGTGGATGGACCTGGAAACCATTATGCTTAGTAAAATTACTTAAGCACAAAAGGAAAAATATTGCATGAGTCCAATACTGTAAGGATAAACACTAAGCCACAGGCCGGCTTCTGCTCTCAGGTCATGTCATCTTCTAATCCTGTCTCCAAAGCAAACGGGTAGAGAGCCTGCCTAGTGCCCAGGAACCACATATCACCCCCTCTATATGTACATCTTATAAACCTCCTCAAGAGAGTAGACCGCACCTCAGCTGTGGTCAGTTTCTCAAAATGGGGGAAGAAGGAGATGACTGTTCAGTTTCTGCCATACAACATTGTGCTAATGTCACCCCAAATCAACAGACATGATAAGCAGAATAATATGCAAATTTTACTTGAAATTCAATTAATATGGGGTGAAGGGGACATGTATGTCTCAAGCAGGCAATTAAAATTACTAGTGGAAAAACTGGTTGGAACAACCTCCCATCAGAAAAAAAAACCCTCCAATAACAAAAACTTACTCGTATTTATATAGAATGAAAGGGGTGAAACACCCAACAGTATGCTCTTCATGGGACACCTTTGACTTAGTTTGTACCCAGCCCTTGATTGTCCAGGGTTCCTGCTATAGACTACTGATTCTTTAGGCTTTCCTTTCAAGGTGCACAACTTCCTTCATAGGTGGCCACTCCAGAAGGAATGGATGTGGAAACCCCTCTATGCAAACTAGGTTTTCCTTCAATATCACCTGTAGTAGATTTAAGGAACTGCCATATTTTCTTAGACTTAAGACTGAACTGCCTTAGTGTGAGAAGATGAATGTGACCCCAAGGTTATGGAATTAGCAGTCATTAGGCTTTGGTTCAGATCTCTTGCTTTGACAGTGCTCAATGAATGGTGGCCCACGATCACCGTATATTTACTATTTTAGTGCCCTCCTTTCTTTCTTACAACACATATAAGTCAGGTAGTCAAGGTTCTGCCTTTATGAATGAATGTTATTGAAAGTTTTGTCCTATCACTAATCCCCATTGCTCACATGAATAGTGTCCAGCACTTAAGAGTTGAATATGTACGAGTAAAAAATTCATTCATTGAGGGTAGAAGCCGGCCTATACATGTGTAATATTCTTTTTTCAACAGTGTTTTAATTCTATCACAATCAGTGATAGTGAATATATGCCAACTCATAGTGAACTTATAGGATAGGGCAGTGGTGGGATTCAAATAATTGAACAAGTTTCACTGCCATAATGAATTTTTTTTAAATAATTTTATTGGGGCCTCATACAACTTTTACCACAATTCATACATACATCAATTGTGTCAAGCACATTTATACATTTGTTGCCCTCATCATTCTCAAAACATTTGCTCTCCACTTAAATACTTGATATCAGCTCCTCATCCCCCCCTCCCCACTTTCCCCTCCCTCATTAACCCTTGATAATTTATAAATTATTATTATTTTGTTATGTCTTACACTGTCCAACATCTCCCTTCACCCACTTCTCTGTTGTCTGTCCCCCAGGGAGGAGGCTATATGTACATCCTTATAATCAGTTCCCCCTTGCTACCCCACGTTCCCCCCACCCTCCGGTATCACCACTCTCACCACTGGTCCTGAAGGGATCATCTGTCCTGGAGTCGCTGTGTTTCCAGTTCCTATCTGTACCAGTGTACACCATCTGGTCTAGCCAGATTTGTAAGGTAGAATTGGGATCATGATAGTGGGGTGGGGGAGGGGGGAGCATTTAAGAATTACAGGAAAGTTGTATGTCTCATCGTTGCTACACTGCACCCTGACTGACTCATCTCCTCCCTGCAACCCTTCTGTAAGCGGGTGTCCTGTGACCTACACATGGACTTTGAGTCTCCACTCTGCACTTCCCTTCATTTACAATATGATTTTTTGTTCTTTGATGCTTGACCCCTGATCTCTTTGACACATCGTGGTCACACAGGCTGGTATGCTTCTTCCTTGTGGGCTTTGTTGCTTCTGAGCTAGATGGCCACTTGTTTATTTTCAAGCCTTTAAGAACCCAAATGCTATATCTTTTGATAGCCGGGGACCATCAGCTTTCCTCACCACATTTGCTTATGCACACATTTGTCTTCAGTGATCATATCGGGAAGGTGGCCACACAATGATATGATCTTTTGTTTTTTAATGCTTGATACCTGTTCCCTTCGACACCTGTTGGTCACACAGGCTGGTATGCTTCTTCCATGTGGGCTTTGTTGCTTTTGAGCTAGATGGCTGCTTGTTTACCTGCAAACCTTTAAGACCCCAGATGCTACATCTTTGGATAGCCGGGCACCCTCAGCTTTCTTCACCACATTTGCTTATGCACACATTTGTCTTCAGTGATCCTGTCAGGAAGGTGTGCATCCTGGAATGCCAATTTAATAGAACAAAGTGTTCTTGCCTTAAGGAAGTATTTGAGTGGAGACCCAAGGTCCATCTGCTCCCTTAATATTAAACCTATAAATATATGCACATATATCTATTTCCCCATCAGCCTATATATTTACATATGAACATGCCTGTATTTAGACCTCTATAAATGCCCTTTGCCTCCTAGTTCTTTCCTCTATTTCCTTTTGCTTTCCTCTTGTCCCACTATCATGCTCTGCCTTCATTTGGTTTTCAGTAATTCCTCTTACTTACATTGCCCTTGATGAATCCCTACCAGGCCACCCATACCCTCCTTGCCACTAATTTTGGATCACTAGTTATTCCCTTGTCCCTGGGTTGGTCAACACCCCTAATGAATGTTTTAAGTATTAAAAAACAACAACGATATCCCAAAAGATATTTTGTTTCATACAGTTAATACTCAAATAAGAACAATAAAAGAGTTAAATTGTTATAATAAAATTTTAAAATATTAATGAAAAAATATTAAATAACACCTGACCAAAAAATGAAACTATTATTTAAGGTCTTTTGATATTGCTTCTTGATCAACGTTCTCACTTGCAATTTTCTTTGCTTTTTCCCAAGCTTAATAATCTGTGTTACTTATGTTTAACCATCTTTTCACTGTAGGAAGAAGATCCCTTTCTTTAGAGGTAGGCCATTTACACAATACTCATTGTGTCTGATAGATTAGAAATAGTTAGGCTACTTCTCTTCTCTGAACATATTACGTTCATCTTTGAAAACTCCCTTTATCCAATTCTGCTGAACTTAGAGAAGTTGCTCAGATAATATTTTTTAACTCTTTGAACATTTTCATAAATTACATAATTTACTCATAATATTTCATGGGAATTTAGAGCATAACATAAAGTGAAACAAATGACAGTGTGTCAGTCTCTGGTCGTTTGGCACTTTTTATCTTTATATGTTTGTTTATTGAAGTAAAAAAATCAAGAGAATAAAAAAGTAGTATTTCATCTAAAGTATATTGATTTTTATAAAATGAATAAATAAATATTAAAAGCACAGTTTAATCTAATTTTTTATACCTATGGATGGAATGAACATGACTATGGGCATTTAGAATACGCTGTTGGGCAGATGAATGTTAAAAAACTAGTAAATTTCTGATTTTTATGTTGGATGGTTTGTTAATCCAGGCTGACAAAAGGAACAAATTCATAGGCATGCATATGTGTATAAGAAAGAGGTTTATATACAAAAGTAATTGAATATTGAGAGGATATCCCAGCCCAGTCCACATCAAGTCCGTAAGTCTGATATTAGCCCATATGTCTGACACCAATCTAAAAATTCCTCTTCAGACTCATGAAACACATGCAATGATGCCAAATGCAGAAAAAAATCAAAGGCCAGTGGATGGAAACTCTTGGGGATTCAGTGGTCATGGCAACATCTCAGCACTGACATAAGTCTCCATGTGGCTCCTCTAGCTCCACGGCACTGGCTCCATCAACATAGCTCCAAGTGGCTTATCAACAGCAATTTCTCTCAGGGAGTGTGTGTATCCTGCCACCAGGGAGGAAGACAGTAGTTCCCAGAATCCTCACAAGACGGCTGTGCCCACACCGAGGCCTCTTTGACTATTACCTGATTGACAGGCTAGACTCCACCCCTTCACTCAAGTTGACAGAAGATTCAGTAACTCCCACAGATAGCTTCCTAGCCACCCACCTTAGAGAGAACCCTCATTACAAGTGCTATTTTAACAGCCAGTTCACTGAACTCAACAAAAATCAAGTATTCTTTCTGGTAATCCAGTATGCACCAGTCAAATCCCACCACTGGGGTGGCATAGAACTACCCCAGTGAGCTTCCTAGATTGTAACTCTTTTCCAGAGTAGAAAGCCTAGTCTTTCTCCCGCAGGACAGCTTGTGGTTTCAAACTGCTGACCTTGAGGTCACAGTTCAACATGTAACCACTACACCACAGGGATCCTCTTTATATTCTATGTCATTGGCTAAATAAATGACACAAATAGAATTACCTTATATGTTTATATTTATAGTGATTTATAATATTCTATTTCTTAACATGATAAAGATGTGTATAAATTGAACCAAAACATATATAAACCACAGACATCGGAATGGATTTGGGATTCACACTTAATTTATACTCCCAATCTAAGTACAATGAGTTATTATGACATGGTCATTTTGGATACTCGCTGAAGATGTGGGTACTATTGAAAAGTGTGGCAAGGAAGCCCAATAAAGAATAGCATCTCAAGTGTTAAAATCTTGTCTTAAAATAAGCAGGCATACACGTGAGGCATCAACTAAGTCCATATGGAAGAATCATACCAGCTTATGTGATCCAAGGATTGAAAATAGTAAATCCAAATCCAAAGGAGGAATGACATCAGAGCTTAAACCGTGAACACTAAGTTTGCAGAAGGCGATGGATGACAGTGTAAGCCCAAAATTCATTTGCAGGGTCCCCAAATGAATTAAGCCTTAGGTGAATTCCCTCTGAACATAGTTCAGGAATGTGAATAGCCTTACTATCAGACAGAGAGCATTACAAAGTCAATAATAACAGATATAGTTGGGTTGAAATGCAATGCCTTATCACTTGATCTACCTTTTGACCAATTTTAAAGTTGTCTTAGTTTTTCTATGTTTGATAGTTATTGTCATTGGACTTTTGGCTGTTGTTGTTCCTGTTTGTGTTTTATATGCTTTTCTGCATATGAAATCCAGGATAGGCAAAACTATAGGGATAGGAATCAGATGCATAGTTATCAGGGGCATGGCAGGAAAGGATGGGGGAAAGCAAAAATAAACATGAAAAGAACATATTCTGAGATAGTGGTGATGATTGCATCACTCTTCTTAATATGATTGAATTATTAAATTGTATGAGATGTAAAGTATATAGCAATAACACTTTTTTTTAAAAGCCTGGTATTGGGACAAGGATAGTTACACAGACCAATGGAACAAAATAGAACACCCATAAATACATTAATCCACCTAGAGACAACTGGTCCTTAACAATGGCCCCAAAACATTGGAAGAGGCAATCTCTTCAACAAAGGGTGCAAATAATATTGAATCTCCATCTGCAAAAGAGTGAAACAAGACCCATATCTCACCCCATGTACAAAAATGAACTCAAGATGGATCAAAGACGTAAATGTAAATTCCAGGGCTAAAAGATACTCGAGAAAACAGGGAAAAACGTAAGGGTCCTATTGAAAAGCAAAGACATTATCAAACTTAACTAAAGAGGTGTCTGTACAGTTTGTCTACACAGTAGAAGACAAAGCAAATGACCGGGACCTATGAAAAATAAGACACTGCTGTGTATCAAAGGTGTAAACAGATAATTCACAAAATGGGAAAAATATTTAGCAATGACAAAATGGACAAAGTACTAATCTTTAAAATCTAAAGAAAATTGCCTGTTTACAATAGCAAGAAGCAGCCCAAAATCCCTCCAGCAGAAGGATGAATAAAGAAATGTCAGGACATACACACAATAGAATAATATCCATAGCTAAAAAACCATGATGAAACTATGCAGCACCTCGTGGCATGGACTGTCTGGGAGAACATTATGCCGAGTGAAGTTAGTCACTGACAAAAGAACAAATACTGCATGAGATCGCTTCTATAAGGGAACAAACAAACAAACACATGACAAAGCCTTGGAAATCAAAGGAAGCAGACTTTGGAAGCTCTGAAGAGATGGGGGGCAAGTTTGAGAAGGTGAAACAAAAGACTAGAAGGTTGAGAGGACTGGATTTGGGTTTAAAGGAGAATGAAGGTCCAAAAGAGAGAAAAGAAATCAAGGGAGAGGGGGTGAGATCAAATATGTGGGGGAGTGTTGATGAATGGTTTGAACTGTTGAATGCAGCATTGATAGTCTGTAATGTAACTCTCCTCACCTGATCCATAATAAACATTCATTCATACAAGTATATAAATAAAAAGAAAAAAGAAAAGCTTACAAGAAGACCTGTAAGGTGCAATTATTGGCCTCTGTCTATCCAGAAATAAGAAAAGGGCAAAAATGGAAGGCACTTGAAAACAATCCAAAGGACCAATGGATCATGTGAACCTCAACCTCTACTACCCTGATACCAGAGGAACTATTTGGTGCCTGGCTACCACTGTTGACCTCCCTGAAAAGGACCACAATATGTGGCCTTGAATAGAGAGATAAATGCAGGGCAGAGCTTAAAATGTATTTAGTTTTGAAAATACAAAACATTATTTCAAAGGAACACTGGGATTTCTATCCCCCACTCCGGTTTTTCTAAAATTGAAACTAGTCTAAAAATTAAATAGCCTTTTAAATCACCTGATTCAGATTTCATTCCTGGTTCCAAAGTTAGTCAAATGTTTTTATTCAACAAAAATTTTGAATGCTCCGATGCCAGGGCCTTAAGTGGAGAACAAATGTTTTGAGAATGATGAGGACAATGAATGTACAAATGTGCTTTACACAATTGATGTATGTAAGGATTTTTATAAGGGTTGTATGAGCCCCTAATAAAACGATAAAAAATAAATAAAGACGAGCAATACAAAAAAATTTTTTTGAATGCTGTACCTCCTTCCTACACTGAATGTAACATTTTTTACATTTATTGATGATAAGTATAATTATGGTGTTAATAAGTGTGAAAATAAAAACAATATTACTATTACACTCATAACCACCACCACTATTGTTACATCCTCTTTATTAGGAGGAAGGCATTTTTACTAATACTTTTTAAGCATCACCACATTAATTCTAATAGTGATTCTATAATGTCAGGAATTATCATTCCCTCATTATAGTAAGAAAAACGTGGCTTAAATTTTTAACTTACTTAGTCACACTACTTGTAAAAAGGTAAGCTGAGATTTACTAGTGTATTAGAGTCTACAATCCATATTTCAGAATGAAAGCCCCATGGAAACAGGGGTTTTGCCATATTGTATTATATCCTCATATTTTACCAATGGTAAATATTTCTTGACTGAATAAAAGTATCAGGTACACTCTTCTATTATTTAATTACACGATTATAGATCGTTGGAGTTAGTGTGTAATGTTTAATCATATTGATCCTGGTGAAAAGTACAAGTTTGAACACTCCACTGTGTTCCAATCTGGACTCTTATCATTTACTACTTAAATGACTCTAGGAAATATCTACCTGTCATGCCATTTTGCCTTAGTTTTGTTATTTGTGGAATAGGGAATAATATTGCCTGCTTCAGAGGACTTATGATGATGGTTAAGTGTGTGACTTAAGAGCTTTTAATCATTGTTAATATGTGTAAAAATGTGTAAGCTATTATTTGCTTTGTTTCTTCTTTTTTATCTATTTATTTTTATAAATAATTTTATTTGGGGCTCGTATAACTCTTATCAAAATCCATAAATCCATCCAATTTTTCAGGCACATTTGTACCTTTGTTGTCATCATCATTCTGAAATATTTTCTTTCTACTTTGTTTCTTTATAGAGATACTATTGGCATACAATAAGCCGCCTCTAGATGCAGTATAAAATTGGATGGTTTTGACATAGATAGACACCCATGAACCATCATTATATTGATATATGCATCATCAATGATAATCAATATATATTATACATCACCCACAAAGGCTTCTTTCTTTCTCATTTTAAGGCTCCCAACCGCCTCTTCCACTACAGGTACTCATAGGGACTGCTCTCTGTCACTATATATCAATTTATATTACACTATTATGTACATTGTACCATTCAGTTTAAAATCTGTCCATCTTCTTTCACTTACTTTGATATGTTGAAAATAATCCACGATGTTGTGTGTTGAGTTAGTTAATTGTGCCAGCCTGGCCGATAATCACATGTGGGTCTGATTGAAAGGCGGAGGGATAAATGGGTGGTGAAGCCTCGCCTTTCTAGTTCTTGGGTCTCTTGTTTTGTGATGGTTGCACCAGGTGCAGCTGCCTTAG
>NW_022103942.1:14200496-14214000 GCF_000313985.2 Echinops telfairi
TGGAGGACTTTGTGGACTGGTGTTGGGTTAATGTTGGACTTGTGGGCTTGGGCAGCATTGGGTTGGGATGTTTTCATGATGCACTTTTATTTTTACATAAAACTCTTATACATGAGTCGCTGTGGATTTGTTTCTCCAAAGTACCTAGACTAATACATGTGTATTAGTAGTTTCTTCACTTTAGGAGAAACGAGGGTAGATATATATTAATTTCAGTGAAAGGGAAGGTAATATTCAATAAGCAAAGGTCACTAAAAATGATAAAAGCAGAGAAACACACTGGGAGGACTTCAATAGTTAAATTCAACAGAGGTAAATCCAGTTACATACACAATCCTGTAAAAACAACAATGACAATAATTTATGTGTTTATACATAGAAACAAACACTGAATAATTTGGGGAAGGAGTATGGGTGTATACTCATGCATATATACAAGTTTAAAAGATAATGGTTCTACAAATGCATTTCCATATGCTACAATTATATCCATGAATATGGTACAGTGTACATGGGGTAAAGTTATGAAAATGTTATAGCCATAATAAAAATCCTTTAGCTAGAGAGACCCTACACCTGGGAGCTCAGAGACATAGTCTTGAGTGACATAAAGATTAATTGTCCAAAATACTCCACAAAGAATATGTCCTTCACTTTATTTTGATGAGTAGTGACTGGGGTCTTAAAAGTTCGTAAGTGGTTCTCTAATAACTAACTATAGGTCACTTCTTTCTGAAATAACAAACTGTGAAGAAAATCAAAGAGAGAAAGAAAAAAGTAATTCAATGGACTAATGGACCATCTGATCCTCAGCCTCCATGACAGTGAGACCAAAAGAAGTAGAAGGTGCCCTGTTACCACCGCAAACTGCTCTAAAAGAAGGTTCTGGATAGAGTGGGAGTGGAAAAAATGTGGAATAAAACTCAAAATCATGGGATAAGACTGATGGAACCTGCAAGGTTATGGCCCCTTTTCACCTTTCTGACCTAAAACTGAATTTCCTGCCAAATATGGACAGGACTATAAGGTGAAGAATGACACTGGGGGGTAAGCACTCTTAGAACAATCAATCATTGGAGATATAAATGGCAGCATTTTTTCAAGGACAAAAATTCAGAAGGGTGCTTGCCTTGGCAGCACACATACTAAAATTGAAACCTAAAACATACCATTTCAAAAAATTATTTCATTGGGACCTCGTACAACTTTTATCACAATCCATATATGCAACCATTGTGTCAAGCACATTTGTACACTAGTTGCCATCATCATTCTCAAAACATTAATATGAAAAAATATACAAGGCAGGAAGGGTTTAAAAAGAATGAGAAATGGAAACAGGAAACTCAGAGTAGATGTGGTATAGGTGATATTACATTAGAGAAAGAGTAATTAATTAGATGATACAATGCATATTAATAACTGAATGGGAAACTGATTTGCTCCATAAATCTCCATGCAAATCATAATATAAAGTTTTCTTTTAAATGTTTATCTTTACTACTTAGTAGTATTCCACTGCATGTTTATACAACTTATTTATCAGATACACAGCGTGTTTTCAGTTGACACCTATTACAAATAAAGTTGCCATAAACTTTTATGTATAATTTTTATTATGAAATTTATGCTTTCATTTCTTTTAGATATTCTTTTGCAATGGCTGTTACTTAGGACATAATGTCAACTACTGGAAAACAGAGCACTCTGCCAGTCTGAAAGTATATATGATAGACTTCCCCATCCCTCACCTCACAATTTAAGTGTAAGCATAAGGGACTGATAGTCTAACCACAAGTTGCACTTTTCTCTGGTTGTTCTCCAAAATCCCTGGGATCTTTCCTTTTTCTATCCAGTCCAAGATAGCTCTCACTTATATTAGTATATAGAAACAGAGAGAAAAAAGAGGGGCACATGTAATACACATTTACAGTTTAGAACTTAAATCAGAAACTGATCCATCACTTCACTTCACACACTCTGGCCAGAACATAATCACAAGGTCACTCAGGAGGGGCAGTGGTAAAATGTTCATGTTATTGTAGACACAATGTCACTATCTAAAAGAAGTGAGTCTGGTTTTGTTGGGGAACATTTGTAATCTCTGAAATGTTTAACCTTTATATTCTAAAGGAAAAATTTATTGTGATCACAATTAATGGCATTTATTAACATGTTTATTGTTACATTACTTAGACTTTGCACATTCTTTTGCATAATATTTTGGTTTTGACTACTTTTATGTATGCATGTGTGCTAGAATTCTCAATGGTAACTTATTTTAACCAATTATCTTTGGAATGAAAGACTTTCTATTCCTTTTGAAAATTAAATATATATATATATGCTATATTCAAAATAATCTTGTTTAATTAATAGAATTATGTCAGATTAATTATTTCCTAGAATTGAAATATCAGGCAGTTAATTGCTAGGTGCTACTATTCTAGAGATTAGAAAAGTTTCACATTTTTTGATAAAAATTTATACAGCATTTAAAATATATTTAAACGGTATTTCTTATAGTGTATGTCATTTAAAAATACATGTACCTTTGCTTTAGCCTAAAAGAATGGACAGTTGGAGAAAGAGACCATATGTTATGGGACAATGATATTGCAGTGGTTGGACAGTGGGCAGAGAAATTAAGAGTACTGTGTTGAATGTACTTGAAATTCCTGTATGTGCCCTGTATCACAGAATTACAACATGCTGATATTATATAGCATGGCAGAATGAAAGTGAAATTTAAAGAAAAATATTTTATTCAAGATTCATGCTATTGCCATTCTTTAGAGATGGAAAAACTACAGCAACTTTGCATGGGAAGGAAAGAACCAAGATAAGCAAAGAACTACTAAATAAGAACAAAGTAGGTTTCTGAGTTCCTGAACTCGCAAACTATAACACAACCATGTTAGTCTAAACATCCTGGTCCTGATACAATGATAAATATGTAGACCAATCAAGTAGAATTGAGAACTCAGAAATGAATCTATTTATCTACGGACAGGTGATTTTCAAAAAAAGACAAATAAAATGAGGAAGATAGAGGTTCTTCAACAAATGGTGATGGAAAATTAGATTTCCAGTTGCAGAATATGAAACAGGACCCATATCTCATTACATATACACAACTGAATTCTAGATAGATTAAAAATCTAAATTTAATCTGTAGAACTTTAAAGATTATTAATGAAAAAATAGTCACAGACATAGAGCCAGAATGCATGGCATAAGAACTCTATCAAGAACAATAAAAACACAAACACGAGAAGACAAAATAGAGGACTAGGATCTTTTAAAAATAATATATTTATGTGCATCAAAAGGGTATAAAGAGAAACCAGAAACTGAGGGGTGCGGATTAGGCAATGATATATTGGATGAGGACTAATCTCTAAAGTTTCTAAAAACTTCAGTAAGAGAAGGATGAGAAATTCAATTTAAAAATGGACAGAGGATATGAACAAATAGTCCACCAAGAAGACATTCAGCCAGTCAATAATGCATGAAATAATTCTCTTGGTCATTAGCTATATGAGTAAAGCAAATAAAAACAATGATGAGCTATCAATTCACCCCAGAACTGATAGCAAGGTTCTGAAAAACAGAAAATAGCAAATGCTACATAGAATGCAGAGAGAATGGAACTCTTAGATAATGGCGGGGGTATTGTAAAATGGTACAGCCATAGTGGGAAATGGTATGGCCCTTACTCAAACAATTGGAAGTAGAAATACCATCTGACCTAGCAATCCCTCTATTGGGAGTATATAACCTCGAGAAATAAAGAGTAGAGCATGAGCAGATATGTGCACAGTCATTTCATTGCAGACTATTTAAAATAAAAAGATGGAAACAGCCTAAATGTCTACTGGTGGGAGAATAGATAAATACATTTTGGTTTGTACACACAATGGAATTCTATGCTCCATTAAAGAATGATGATGAAACTGTGGAACCCCTCATGACATGAATTTGCAGGACATTATTTGAAGTGAAGTCAACCAATCACAAAAGTACAAATATTATATAAGATCACTATTATAAAGGTTTACAAAACAAAAGAAACAAATTTTGATTGTTACCAGCTGGGTGGGGTGGGGAGAAGAAAGGGGAAATAAGCTACAGGGAAGATAGGTCTTAACTAGGTGAAGGAGTAGATCATATTCTACAAGAAGCTTATGGGCAAAAAAAGTGGGGAAGAGTAAGAAAAACGGGCAAGCCATTGGAAGGTTGGATAAGTTGTTTAATTTGTTCAATGCAAAAAAGAATGATTTGATATGCAAACCTCACATCATTCACAATGAAAATATAAAAAGTTGATGCAATATTAAAAACTAAACAAGAGCAAAATATTTCTAAGATGATGTACAAGAACAGTCCTATAAGTAAGATGTCAAATTCCCAGTTTACCAGGAGCCATGATTGAATTAGAGTAGAATTGCACTTTGTTCAAGCATAAGGTTTTGGTGATTCAAAACCATACTTTTTCCCTAAAACATTCTTATGCTACAACATTAACAAGAGCAATGTCACAAACACATCTGCTTTCTGGAAATATTATATCAGTTGAAACAATGTTTCATTTTTAATTGTTGGAATTTTGCATAAAGACACCTTTATTTGCTGCTAAAAACCCATGCAATTGTCTCCAATATCACTTTAAATTACAAATCATCCTAACATGTCTCATTCTTGTTAAATGCCAAAATCTGCCTATGAAAGCATGTAGACGTTTACAAAATGAAAATCAAAGCAATAAAGCCATTATGAGAATAAACACAGAATACAAATAATCTTTCTGGGTAGAAAAAAACACACAAATATACAAGCTACTAAACAACTTAATTCTGTGAATTAATTTTTTCTATTTACAACTGAGAACTACATCTACATATTACTTTGTGAGTCTACATGGGTAAATTATTTCTAAATGACTTTTAGACTTACGATGAATGGGCTCACATTTTCTCTCTCTCTCTCTCTCTCACACACACACACACACACACACACACACACACACACACTGCTTTAAAACAGTAGAGCATATATTATACTCCTTCCATACAGTCAGTTTTGATTAAAAATCACTAGGTTCAAAGATAAATCTCTGATTGTAAAAATTAATCAAGATATATACCATGATTCTAAAGTCTATTTTAGCCATTTTTTATAATTGATATCTTAGTGGACTACCATATATAGTTTTTAAAAGGACAGCCACAGATGAGGGGCCCTGCCTAGTCATCACTTTAAGCACACAACTGGCTTCTTCCCCACTCCCTCCCAAACCTTTGGCCAAGAATTCTACATTGTGAAGACTAAAGGGGTTGGGGGATGGGGTGAGGGGACAAGGTGTTTCAGAAATCAGTCCCACTAATGCTCAGAGGTAGCAAAAGCAGGCCCTGGCCACCTTCAATTCTACCACACCACACAACTCCCATATAATTCTGAAACTAGAACATTTATTACTATACTCAAGCTTATGGAGGGAAGTGAAGAAGGAACTAGAACCAGGGAAAAGGAAGTCAAAAGGGGAGGACAGGAGCTAATTGAAGATTCCAGCTTCTCTGTCCAGCACCAGTGCTCTTGTATTTTAACTCAAAGAGCTCAGGAGGCCAACAGCAGCAGTGGCAGCCCCCTTAATTCACCTTTAGGTCAGAAGGGGCCAACTGGGCTGCTCAGCACACTTTCTGCTGGTGATGAGGAGTTCATATGCAAGATCTCTACTTCTGCACGGCACAATGCAGGTGCACAGCATGTCCAGCTGCTGAAGAGTTTCAAAGGACAGCATGACCCAGATCACATTCATCATGATTTCTTATAATTTCTTCACAACTATAGCCTCACACTCCTAGGCATAGCGGTCAGAGGGGTGGTCCAGACTGCTGTTACAACTGGGAGCCTGCTCCCTATAGCAACTGAGAGGAATGTTCTGGTTTTTGGTTTCTTTGAACCAGTCTGTGTTTTCCCAGTTTGAGTAGTTGTGAATTCCACAACAGTGAAGATGTCTCTGTTCATAATCAATAGCCTGGCTAGAAGTGTCAGGATTGATTTCCTTGTAGGCCTTATAGAATTTCTGAATACCATGGTTGACTTCATTCTCCACCTTTGCTCTATAAAGATATCCCAGCACCACTATGCCGACTTCTGTGACAAAATCCAAGAGTAGGATGATGAAAAATGTGGCAAGTCCACAGTGGCTTTCAGGGATCATGGTGCAGTAGCCATTTAACCCAATGATGGAAAGCAGGGCTCCCACAGTGGTGATTGCCACAGCAGGAATGAGAATGTGCATGTTTCCAAAGTTGTGGTCATAATCTTCATAAGTGATAAAGACAGGGCCCCACATAGTACAGAATGCCCTCTGCACTAAAAGATGAGGTTGAGAAAGACCAGCACAGTTTTGAAGGAGGTGACAACACACTGATCCATGGTGCCACTGGCCCCAGGAGACTCTGCTCCAGAGCAGGCTGCACTCACCAAGTGAGGCAGCAATGGCAGCAAGCACCTCCAAGCTGGGAACTGCACAGCCTAATCAGTGCTACCTGCAATCCCAACCGCAGCGCTAACTGCACCTCCCTCCTCCACGCAGCTCCCTCCGTCCTCCAAGTGGATGCTTTCTGCTGATACTATACTTGTTTATACTATATTATACTTCTTGATATAAAGCTCTTTCTAATACATATATGAGTTGGTTGGCATTTATTTTTCTAGGCAACCCAGCTTAACACATTTTGGTATCTGAGGAGTGAGGTACTAGAAAAACAAATAATGAAGATAGAGATCACAGGCTCGTCTGCCCTCTGCTTTCTGGTAGTTTTTCCTCCTTGGCTAGCAAGAGGTCAGATGTGGCCATGCATTTGACTGGGCTGTTCTCTGGAAAGAATGTGCTAAGTGAGGAATTGATTCCCTGAATTTGTCTTTGGTCATTCCTAATGGAAATGGTGAAAATGAATGTGATAAATGTAAAAATTGAGCTTAGGGGACAAAAAGGCCCTTGACCTTCTCTGAGGTCATGCTACTTAGTCAACATGGCTGACAGAAGGCCATGCCATAATGTGATGCAGCCATAGGCCTAAGGCTATATTGCATATGAATGGAGTAGTTTGGTTAAGAAAGGATGAAATTAGACTCTTTTAAGAATGTGTTCAGACATTCCTGGGGGGGGGGTGTCCAGGTAGTATGGGAGGGGCCATACAGACCAAATCCAGGGGTACATATGGTAGCCAACTAAAAAGGGGAGGGGGATGGAAATGTATAGCAGGGGAACAGGGCACTAACCTACCCAAGAGGAAGGTATTGTTCATATTTCCATATGGAAAGAGGGACCAGACTTAAACCCAGTGTTCTGGAATGTGAATGCAGCATGGCGGCATGGAGCAGGGAACCAGTGGAGGGGTTTGAGGGTCTGGTCCCAATCCCAATGTGGAAACCACCCCTGCCCCCAGAAGAATTTACATTAGAGGACAGCACTGAAGCTGCACCTCAGGGAAGGGGACATGTCTGTTCAGAGCATACAAGAGCAAATGAAGGGGGAGGAAGAGAGAGTGGAGCACATCTTGGACCACCAAGCCTATAGGACGATATCCCCACTCAGAACAGCCAATGCACAGAGTGGACTATATGGCTGGTGCCACTATGAGACATGACGTCCTTCGCTGACCCATGGCCCTACGGGGGACAACACTGGAGACTCAGTGTTGGGATTGGCCCGGTCTGACCCCCTCACACAGAGGCAAAACACTAAGGGCATGCAGCAGAGCAGCAGGGAGAGCAGAGCAGGGAGGTCCCAAGGGAGTGCAAAGGATAAACAGGGCATGGCACCCCATCAGACTGAATTGGAGGACACTCCTAGAGGTCAACAAACAGACCTTGAACTATTTACAGGTTTTTCCTTTTTAAAAAAATTATCTAGTCACTTATTTGGGGGAGGGCGTTCATTGGTTTTTTTGTTGTCGTCATTGTGTCTTCTTTTGTTGCTTTGTCTTGCTATATCTTGTTTTTCTGTGCATATTATTATCTCTGCAGGTCTATCTAGATAGGACAGGCTGGATGAACAGTCTGGAGGAGAAAACAATGGGACCGTTGGTTCCAGGGGGACATGGGAGAGGGGGATGTGGGGGGAAGGAGGTGGGGTTGAATAACTCAGGGACAAGGGAACAAGAAGTGATCCAAAATAAGTGGCAAGGATGGTTTTAGAGTCCTCGAAGGGATTGATCAAGGGCAATGTAACCGACAGAATTTACTGAAACTCAAATGAAGGCAGAGCATGATAACTTTCCTCTTGGAAAGTAAAAGGAAATAGAGGGAAGAAGTAGGAGGCAAAGGGCATTTATAGAGGTCTAAATACAGGCATGTGCATATATAAATATGTCCATATATGAATATGGGGAAATAGATCTACATGCATATATTTATAGGTTTAGTATTAAGGCAGCAGATGGACATTGGGCCTCCACTCAAGTACTTCCTCAATGCAAGAACACTTTGTTCTATTAGATTGGCATTCCATGATGCATATCTTACCAACAAGATCGCTAAAGATGAATGTGTGCATAAGCAAATGTGGTGAAGAAAGCTGATGATGGCTGGCTATCAAAGATATAGCATCTGGGTTCTTAACGGCTTGAAGGGAAACAAGCACCCATCTAGCGCAGAAGCAACAAACACCACATGGAAGAAGCACACCAGCCTGTGTGCCCAACAGGTGTCGAAGGGACCAAGTATCAGGCATCAAAGAACAAAAAATCATATCATTGTGTGCCCACCTTCCCGATATGATCACTGAAGACAAAGGTGTGCATAAGCAAATGGGAAGAAAGCTGATAGTGCCTGGCTATCAAAAGATATAGCATCTGGGGTCTTAAAAGCTTGAACATATACAAGCAGCCATCTAGCTCAGAAGCAACAAAGTCCACATGGAAGAGGCACACCAGCCTGTGTGACCATGAGGTGTTGAAGAGATCAGGTATCAGGCATCAAAGAACAAAAAATCATATAACTGTAAATGAGGGGGAGTGCAGATTGGGGACCCAAAGCCCATCTGTAGGTAATGGGACATCCCCTTACAGAAGGGTCGCGGGGAGGAGACGAGCCAGTCAGGCTACAGTGTTGCCACAGTGAAACATATAACTTTCGCCTAATTCTTAAATGCTTCCTTCCCCCCACTATCATGATCCCGATTCTACCTTAGACCAGAGGATGTACACTTGTGCAGATAGGAACTGGAAACACAGGGAATCGAGGACAGATGATTCCTTCAGGACCAGTAGTGAGAGTGGTGATACCCGAGGGAGGAGAGAAGGTGGACTAGGAAGGGGGAACTGATTATAAGTATCTACGTATAATCTCTTCCCTGGGGGACAGACAATAGAAAAGTGGGTGAATGGAGGCAGATGTCTGACAGGGTAAGACATTCTAATAATAATTCATAAATTATCAAGGGTTCATGAGGGATCGGGAAGCGGAGAGGGAGGGGAAAAAATGAGGAGCTGATGCCAAGGAGTTAAGTGGAGAGCAAATGTTTTGAGAATGATGAGGGTAACGAATGCACAAATGTGCTTGACACAATTGATGTATGCATGGATTGTGATAAGAGTTTTATGAGCCCCCAATAAAATGATTAAAAAAAAGAACATGTTTAGAATCTGGCTATACTAGGATTATATATGTTTTTTCTACCTGTTGTTGATATAATGTGTGCTAGAAATGATTATTGAGAAGTATGAATAGAGCATTTATATGCCTACTGCCTTCAGACATTAAGTTGAATCTGTTAAATGCGTTCATAGGAAATGCCTACAAAGAAGGCTTAGAAAAAGTCAGCCCCACTCAAGACTTTGAGTGCTCAGCACATTTGAGTTTTCAAAGACTTGCCACCAGAGCTGTTGGCAGACTGAGGGGAGAGAAGAGGAACCATTTGGCATTTTTGGATTTTGAAGAAATGGTTTGCTCCTGAATTTGGAAAAATTTAGAGCCATGAAGCAACTCTCCTGTCTAGGACCCATCGTTAAAGGGACCTGCAGGCAGCCTGAAATGCTCACTAGGTGATCACCTGGATCCATTTGTTAATGGAGGTGGGAGAAATGTAGCAATAGGGAGATCGATTGAGTCTGGCAACTGTCACCCATGGACCAGGTTCACAGGGACTGGGGGAGAAAACAAAAGCGAGTTGGCTGATCTGCTGCTTAAAGTGTTGTGAAGAACCCGAACCTTTGCCATGACCTAGTCCAAGGGGGGGGGGTAGGATTCCTGAGAATGTGTGTCCATTGTCGAAATGCAAGGTGGCTGATGGACACCCTGGCAAGGCTAAAGGCAGTAGCCCAAATATAGTTGACCAGAACCTGACCAGATGAAGACAGGATTTTTAAGGTACATATTGCTGGTACATATTCCTGGTACGTATTTCTGCTGACTTTATGGATGGCCTGTCCTGATTTGGCTTTGCTTATGGATGCAGACTCACAAAGTTCCAACTAGAATAAAGACAAAGTTCCAACTAGAATAAAGTTTCTTCACCTGAAAGAATATGCTTATCTCCTCAGAGCACTGGGTTGATACAAAGGCATGAAGTGGCTGAATTACAAACTTTCATATGTGAGGGACTATGTTGTTAGGATCATAGGATTATGGTGTAGGTGCTTGCATAACTGAAATGATTAGGCATAGAATGTTTTCATTTTGTTCACTTTTGGAATATGATGTATAAATGAGCCTGGCACAGTTTGAGTTGTATGCATTTTAATTTTATCCTGTTAGGCACAGATATGTATAACTAAAGAGTTATGTAAAGATGTCAAGTTGACAAGGGATGGTCTGTGGTAGTTAAATATTTTTATTTCAACTTGAAAATGTATAAAAGTATATGGGTATTATTCAACTTGTCAATCAGATCACAGTTTGATGATGCCTCCCTGTGAGTGTGGCCTTCTCATTAATAGGGCCCTGGTAACTTCCCCTTTTTCTCTCGGCCTTCACCTTCCTGCTGGCTGACCCTGGTTGTTGCAAGATCCCTGTGATGCTTCCATTGCCATTGGATCCACACAACTTTGATATTTCTGCACCCACCAGCCAGTGATATTTCTGCATCATTGCGTGTGGTTGGGTAATTCTGAAGAGGGACTTATGGACTATTATGGGATTTATGAACTAGTATCAGACTTATGGATTTGAGTTGGACTGGGCTGGGATGTTTTCTTGATATAGAATCACTTCTTGATATGAAACTCTTTCTAACACATACATGAGAGTCTCTGGATTTGTTTCTCTAGTTAACCTGGGCTAACACGCTAACTATATGCTTAATTTATGATGAACTTCAGGATAGACACAGGAATGCTTAGGTATATACCCTAATAGAAGCAAAAAAAATCAGCTACACAGACAGGCATATTATAATACAACAGCATAAGGGATCGTCTAAATACACAAGATACCACAAGGTTCAGCATAAAGGTGATTCCTATAAAATGAATATCAAAGATACAACCTCCATTATCTGACTTCTTCACCATTTTAACACCATTATTTTAACCTACATCATTCTCTATGTCTCTGCTGGATTTGATAATTCCATGCAATAGGCATACTGAAGTCCCAGACTATACTCATAATGTGGTTTGTTAGAGAAGTTACAGGCTCCAAAGTGGAATCAAGATCAACTTGGAAATAGACAGGAATTAATTCTATATTAATTCCAAGTTGCTGTTACTTCCAAGTAGATCTTAATCCCACTTTGGAACCTGTTTTTTCTCATTCATTTATAAGACTAGGAACTAAGACTACAGTAATTACCAAGATACACATACATAGTCATTTTTACCCTCACACAGTTAATAGACTCCGTAAAGTAATACCAAGAAGAGTGCAGGTAAGTAAATAAAATTTTTGTGGTATCAAAGTTATTTGGCAGGTCTGAACTTTATTTAAAAACTTTATTTATTTCTTTGCCATTGGGACCCATCTTCTAAAGTGTCTTAAAGTATCCAAAATATTTTCACCTTGGGCATTTTTTATTGCTCTGAGATTCTATCATGTATATTTTCAATTAATACAAATTTACTGTGTTCATATTTCTGTTTTCAGATATCATTTCAATATACAATTCCCAATGGTTCTATTTGTCTTCCTAGATGAATTTATCCTTAGCAGAACACTGTATTGTGGACATTTTTATTTTTATTATTGATCAATTATTATTGATTTTTAAAGTAATGTGAGAGTTGTGACTCTTGGAAAATTATAAGCAAATACTTTTATAAGTCAAATATTTATTAAGAATCAATTATTGAATAGGAAATGCACTTAATAGCCTGGGTACTTAGACTGTCTGGCTCAAAGGCAACGCCAACATTTATTACCTGTATGACCTTGCGAAAGGTCATATGATGTATAAATGAGCCTGGCACTTTCTAACTACTCGAAGTTTGAATATTCCTTTCTGTAAAAAATTGATATTATTAGTAGCTATATGATAGAGTGGCTCTAAGAATTATGTGAGTTAATATAGTAAAACAATACACCATTGGACATGCAATAAGTATTCAATAAATATTAGCTCTAATTGTATAATGCCCTTTTTAAACTATGAATAGTGTGAAACCTTGAGAATACTATAATACACATAAAAGAAGATTAAAATATATTCTATAAGTTAGCTTTTTAAAATATTGAGATAATTAATAAATTGCTGATAATATTCAAAAGTGCCTTTAAATTTTGTGAGTGGGGAAACTTCTGCTTTGTGGTCCCACATGAATCAATACTTAGAAAAATCAATTATATAAAACTATAATACAGGGCTAGTTTGCCTGAGGCATATAAATAGATTTCCATTTTTAGAAAAAAAATCAAATATTTTATTCAGCTAGTGACTGTGATTCAAAAGTAAAAAGCAAAGTTTATTAAAGCTTTAAACATTTATAAATCTCCAGAGGCACACGACTTAATGTATGACCCTTAATGTTAAATCGGTAGTAAAACAGAGATTTCTATCCTGCACTCAGGGGATCAGAATCTTAGAGTAGATGATGAGCTCTTTACCATACTCATACTAATAATGGCTCATCTTGAGATGATTATATCTATTGTTAGAATGAAATCTTGTCAGTTATAAGTATGCAGTGATTAATGGAAAATTTGGTATAATTCCTTTGGATAGGTGTCTAAAGTGAGCCACGGACTCAAATTATCAAGTGATTAAAGAGACTCTAATAGGTATCTTTTATTCACATTCACCACTGGACTAGGATTTAATCACTGCAAGCAAAGAAAATAGAAAGCAAAATATGTTATAACTAGTACTGTGTAAAGAGAAAAATCTCACAAATGAGCTATAGAAATAATGTAACAAAGAGGAAGTGCTGAAACCCTGGTGGGGACTGAGCATGATAGTGGGACAGGAGGAAAATCAAGGGAAATAGAGGAAAGAGCTGGGAGGCAAAGGGCATTTATAGAGGTCTAGATAAAGACATGTACATATGCAAATATATTTATA
>NW_022103942.1:14214983-14277272 GCF_000313985.2 Echinops telfairi
GAGGGAGGGGGTAGCGGGGAGGGAGGGGAAAAATGAGGACCCAATGCCGGGGGCTTAAGTGGAGAGGAAATGTTTTGAGAATGATGAAGGCAATGAATGTACAAATGTGCTTTACAAAATTGATGTATGTATGGATTGTGATAAGAGTTGTATGAGCCCCTAATACAATGATTTTTAAAAAAGAAATAAACCTTATATTAAGTATAATGAAAGTAAACCATTGGAAATGTTCAAACAATATTTGTTTTAATTTGAGATGAAAAATAAAACTTACTCTCTAGGGTATCAGGACTTTTTATTAAGAGAGCTGAATAAATAAATTCCAATCATTTAAGTCTGATTATCTACATGAGCTCTAGCTTAATAGAATCTTTGTTGTTCCCAGGTGAGTTACCACTCAAATTCTTTTCTTTTCCATAAGAAATTAAAATACAAAAATACTTGTTTCCTACTTTTAGCATATTAAGCATAAAAATATCAGAATTGTTCTATTTCTCTAACTAATTCGTAATTAAAATGAATAGAATTTGACAAAGGTGCATTTCCATGAAATCAATCAATATATATGAGTAATTTTTTTTAAAAGATACCAAGTGCAAACACATAAAATTTTGTGATACTTGGATTTTGTATTCAGTTAGCTTGACTAGAAATCTCAATAGTTTGGCAGTTGAGTCCTAATAATCCCCCTTGATGTGACCTAATATAATGTAATTATCTTCATTGTGGTATTTGCTGTGCTCAGCTAAGCAATTTTAAAATTAGAGTGGTGTGCAACCTATTTACTCATATCACAGCCATTATACAATAGAAAGGAGGTTTCAATGAGGGTGTGGCCTATGACCTATTTAAATAGCCACTGTGGAAAGCTTGCTTGCTTTTTGTTATGTCTGTATCCTCTATCTGATTCATCAACCTCTGCTTCTGTGGACTTGAGTCAACAGCCTGCCTGCCAAATTGCCTACCAATCCTAGAAATCATTAGAATTTTGCCATTCGATCTAAAGACCTTATTTTGAATCACCTCACAAGTCATAAAACTGTTCTACACACCTTGGACCAGTGATGCAGCCAGTGGTGTTATTGCTGATTCTAGGTTCATCAGACCCCAAAGCTACCTGAGTCAGAAGAAACCTTGAGCTTAACATCTGACCCACACACTTGAAATCAGACTGGACTTACCCACCTCTTACCAGTGATATATGTATACATACCAATCATTGGTTTTGCTTCTCTAGCGAATCCAGCCTAACATTTACCATTATAAAGCAAATATTGCATACACTCAAGTATAAGCTGACCTGAATATCAGTCAAGGCACCTAATTTTACCATAAAAACTGCATTAAAAATGTGCTGAACATATTCGACTTACACACAAGTATATATGGCATATCAAAATATCAAGCTATTCATCATATCTCAACATAGCTTCCATTCAGGTCTATACATTTCCAAAGATGGTGTTTCCATCTTTTTAAACCTTCCATGAAAATTCTGCACTCTTCCATTTTACATGTGAAATGGTGCTTTGAGCACCTTCCAGGAACTTGACATATTATAGGGAAGATTAATCAATACTACCATTACTCAAATTTACACTCCAAATACAAATACCAAAGTTGAAGAAATTGAAGTTTTTTACAATGTTAAATTGGTGTAGCATGCAAAAAAGGTCTGTTGATAAATACTGCTTTGAATAACTATTTTTATAAATAATACTACTGTAAACATTGGTATATAGGTATGTTGAAGATCTTGTTTTCAGGGTGAAGGCCAAGATGGTGACCAGGTAGGCAGCTCATGCTGGGAGCTCAGTGGATATTGGTAAGTTGGGAGATCTTGGAGTCAAGTAGGGGTTCTAAAGCTGTTGGTCAATTCCTGTTACAGTCATTTAATTCTCCTGCACCAATAGGAACTGGTTCGGTAACAGCCGCTGTGTGCTGGTGGAGCACCAAGCCTCCACCAGCCACAGTGTCCCATGCTTCCTGAGTGCCAAATACCCAGCAGAGGCTGGTATAACCAGGGTTTGATATACCAAGTGACACGGGCACTTCTGCTGCATATTATGGGACCCCTCCTTCAAGAAAAGCACTTTCTTTCCTTCCTTTTCCCTGCCCTGACAGGCATCCCCAACCCTTTAACAAACTCAGCTGGCTGCCTCTAGCCAGGGATCAAGGGACAACCACTCCCACCACATCCCCAGTCCTCCAGCTGGTGTAGCCATGGTTTGATATCTCAAATGGCAAGGGCACTCCTGCTACCCTTGGGGGGATCCCTCCTCCAAGACCAGCACTTTCCTTTCTTCCTTTTCCCACGCCTCTAACAAACTCCGCTGGCCTCCTCTAGCTGGGACCAAGGGACCCCCACACCCTCACATCCTCACACCCTAAACTGCTTGCTCCTGCACCCAGGCCAGTACTTTCCTTCAGGCTGTGAGGTGTGAGAGTTGCTGGAGTGTGACACAGCCAGACCTCAGAGCCTGACTACTGAGAGGGCAACCAAACCTGTCCTCCAAACAACAGACTCCTGATAGGCTAGGCTGAGATGGAAACACCAGTGGGGCAAAGATGAAACACAGCCCTCAGGGCAGTTGGCTATAGGAATCATCAATATCAACCTCCCAAAGAAAGAGCCCAGGGCACTGTGATCCCCCGGGAAAATGGCACCTAGTTACAATAAATTGATAAGGAAGCAGAGAGATGTTTCAACAGTTTCAACAAAAAAATAGAAACAAAATCCAATGTCAGAGGATGACCCAGATATAATGACAGCTATAGAAGAGCCAGACACTGACCTCCCACAGAAAGAAATCTTCAGAATTATGCTTAGACTCATACAAGATATGAGGGAGGTAATACAGAAAAAATGGATGAAATGATAGAGGATATAAAGGCCATATACCAAAGTGGAATTCAAGAGCTAAGGGACGAGATAACAAAAAACAGTAGCATATTCACAGATGTTTCTAACGGACATGTAGAGGCAGAGAACTGCACCAGTGACATAGTGGAAAACCAAGCAAACATTTTAAAAATATGGGGAAAAAGTCAATTGAGATCATCAGAGAAGCTGAAGAAAACCTGAAAACTATGCCTGATGCTATAAATAGGAACAACATCAGAATAATTAGATTACTAAAGGAAGACACAACAAAGAAGTCAACAGCAAAAATAGCTAGAGAATCTTTGGAGGAAAACTTCCCCCAGTTTAATGAATGAAAACCAAGCAGTCATTCAGGACCCAAAAGAACACCAGGTAGACTGAATCCCAAGAAGAAGTCGCCAAGGCATATAAACATGCAGTCACAAATAAAGGCAAGCAGAAAAGAATATGCTCAGACCTATCAGTGGACACTATGAAGAAAAAGAGAAAGTGGAGCAACATATTCCAAAAGTTGAAGGTAAATAACTCAAACCCAAGAATATTGTATCTAGCCAAATTATCTATCAAGGTTGAAGGAAAAGTGAGAGTCTTCCTGGTCCAGGAAAACTCAAAGATTACATTAAAAGAAACCAAGCCCTACAAAAGATCCTATCTGACCCATTATGGGCAGAAGAACAACACTCACCAAGTACAAATAAGAGACCACCACATAGAACAACTCCACCCAGAGGTCATCAAAGGGAAAACAGCCCCCCAAGATTGGAGACATAGTGGGAGATGTGTGCGATCTGACCCCACTGCACTGGGGTGAAACCCTAAGGGTGTTCAGCGGAGCAGCAGGGGAAGCAAAGAAATGAAGTTCCCGAGGAATGTCAAAGGTGGACTTTGGGGCAAGGGCATGGCACCCCAGCAGACTCAACTGGGAAACACTCATAAAGGTCAATTTACTGACTTGGAACTGTTTGAGGGCTTTTCTTTTTTTGTTGGTGTTTTTTTTTTTTTTAGTTGTTTTGTTTTCTTTTGTTGTTATGTTTCACTTTGCTTTGTTTTGCATGTATTATTGTCTCTACATATCTATCTGAACAAGATAGGCGGGATGAACAATCTGGAGGAGAGAACAATGGGATCGATGGTTGGGGAGGCATGGGAGAGGGGGAATTGGGAGAAAGGAAGGGGGGTGCCAACAAACCTAAGGACAAGGGAAGAACAAGTGATCTAAAATTTAAGGCAAAGAGGGCGTAGGATGCTTGGGGCGGGGGGGGGGGGGGGCCTTGTTTTGAGAAGAATTTTTGAAACCTGAATGTAGGACAGACATGATAGTGGGACAAGAGGAAAATATAAGAAAATAAAGGAAAGGACTTGGAGGCAAAGGACATTTATAGAGGTCTAGATACAGGCATGTATATATGTAAATACATTTTATATAATGATAGGGGAATAGATCCATGTGTGTGTGTATATATATATTTATTTATTTATTTATAAAGTATTACAGCAGTAAATGGACATTGAGCCTCCAGTCAAGCACTCCCTCAACGCAAGAACACTTTGTTCTACTAACACGGCACTCTGTGATGCTCACCTTCCCTGACAGGATCACTGAAGACAAAATGGGTGCATAGCAAATATGGTGAAAAAAGCTGATGGTGCCCGGCTAACAAAAGATATAGTGTCTGTGGTTTTAAAGGCTTGAAGATAAACAAATGACCATCTAGCTGAGAAGTAACTAAGCCCACCAGCCTGTTTGATCATGAGGTGTTGATGGGATCAGATATCGGACATGAAAGACCACTAACAAAACAAAATCATATGGATATGAATGAGGGGAAGTCAGAGTGGAGACCCAAAGCCCATCAGTTGTCAATTGGACATTCCCTTATGGAAGGGTCACAAGGAACCAATGAGCTAGTAAGGCTACATTATAGCACTGACAAAACATTCAACCTTCCTGTAGTTCTTTAATGTCCCCCCCATCATGACCCCAATTGTGCCTTACAAATCTGACTAGACCAGGATTATTGACATATGGGATACAGATAAGAGCTCACAACACAGGGAATCCAGGATAGATAAACCCCTCAGGACTAATAAGGGGAGTAGCGATACTAAGAGGGTAAAGGAAGGGGTTGGTAAGGGGGAATCTATCACAATTGATGTATGGACCCTTTCCAGGGGGATGGACAACAGAAAAGTGGGTAAAGGGAGAGAGTGGTCGGTGTTAAACATAAACTTTTTAGAAAGGACAATTTATAAAATATCAAGGGTTCATGGGGGAGGGAGAGTGGGGGAGGGAGGAAAAATTGAGGAGCTGATACCAAGGGCTCATGTAGAAAGAAAATGCTTTGAAAAAGTTGACGACAACATATGTACAGATGGGTTTGTCACAAAGGATATATGTATATATTGTGATAAGAGCTGTAAAAACCCCCAATAAATATTTTTTAATGCTAAGAACGAAATTCATCATACTGATTTTCTAATTATATTATGAGTCAATAACCTTATTTAACTCTTAAAATTGTGAAGAGTACCCAAAAATATCAGTGCCCTTAAAATGATTGGTACTAGAAAGCACAGCTTTACAAATCTCATATAAAATGGTAACTAAATACCTCTGATGTGATGACACTACTCATTGTTAGCATTAATCAGGCATGCAAATTATAAAATGGTCTTTTAAAAATTGAACAATATACACCCCATTGGTGTTCAGAAACTACTACACAAATCACAAACTCCACATCCTTATCACCATGACTTCTACATTCTCCCCTCAGAGATAAATCACCATTTTCTTCAAGAGGACCATGCGTAAGTATGCTTTTCTACCCTATGCTCTAAAAATTACTATATTATCCATCACTTGTCCTGTCCATGTACAAGAGTTATAGAAAGCAGCTGAAATAAATGCTCTGCTTGTGTTTTAGGTAGTGAAAAACTGCCATTTTCCAATTAGTTTGTTGTGTTGTGATGGCTTGTGTGTTGGTGTGATGCTGAATGTTATGTCACTTTTATTTAAAATTCCAGCAGTATCAGAAAAGCTTCCAGACTAAAAACATACAACAAAGACAGATTAGGCTCTCCCCTTCAGAGGAATTAGCCACTGAAAATTCTATTAATAACATGGAAACATTTTCAGTTACTGAAAACCTAATGAGCAGAAGCAGAGTATTGTCAGATATAGTGCCAGAAGGTAAGCCTCTCAGGCTGGAAAGCACTCAAAATATGAAAGCGAATGTCATGGATACATGATGATCGAGTAGTCTACTGGACTAATTGTTTCCATGTGTCTGATTTCCATCATTCTTCTTTTATCTAGATGGGGAAAGACCAAAGATGCATCTTAGATAGCCATTAATGAGTTTTTAAGATGCCAGTCACTATTAAAAAAGGTAGGATATAGAACATTATCTTTGTGCACTATATTATTTCTATGAACATTGGTGTATTATAAGACTATGGTTTTGAACCTACAAGCCCAGTGGCTTATTCCCTCAAAGGATTATACTTATGGCTCAGAAGTTTCCATGATTTTTCAGCTTGTGTGCTCTACTACATTCAGGGATAAATGCATATATGCAAATAGTCACGGTCAAAACTACACACATTGTGACTACAGTCATCTTCACATACCAGATCATTTTTTTTCTTTATCTGCACATCCACTTGTGGATTATTTTTATAGCAGGATTTTTTATATAATATCATTTTTCTGTTACTTCCTTGTGCCTTCCTTTTCCTTTGTCATTTTACCGATCTTGCTCTTATTGTAGATTGCCTTTCCTTTCATCCAAATTAAACATATGTCTATATTGGGTTTCCAACTACCAGGTCAGCAGGTCAGCAGTCCCAAGCCACCAGCTACTACATGGGATAAAGATGATACTTTCTACTGCTGTAAAGATTTACAGTCTCAGAAACACACAAGGGCAGTTGTACTCTATCCTGGAGGATTGTTATGCGTCTACAATCACTCAAAATCATTGAGTTTTGAGTCTATTCTTTACTTTGTAATTTACCCATACTCCTCTTCCTTCTTTTGGTAATCATCAATGGATGTATCTTTTTTGTGTGAAATCTTTTCTTCATTCTTTATAATAATGGTCTAATTTTTTGAACAGTATTTACCCTTCTGTGATTGACAAATTTCACTCAGCAGGTCCAACTATGTTATGAAGTATTATGAAGATTAAGTATTATCCTTTAATGTTGCATAATATTTAGTTATGTGTATGTATAATAATTTATTTATTCATTCTTTGTTGATGGGAATTGAGGAAATTTATCTTTTTATTATTTCGTTAAACATGTGTGTGCATATATCGATTTGTGTCATGGCTCTTTTTTCTCCAAGATAGAGACCTAATTGTGGAATTGCTGTATCATATAGTCTTTCTATTTCTATCTCTTTAAGGAAGTGTTATACCATGCTTTTTGACATTGATTGAACAATTTTACAGTTTCGAAAACAATATATGAGGGTTCAATACATTTGCCATTTCTATTTGCTTTGTTTTGTTATTAATGATGGTATCTCATTGTTGTTTTGATTTGCATCTCTCTAATAGCTAGAGAAGCCAGGTGGCATAAAGGGGATATGTTCGTCTGCCAACTGCAATGTCAGTAGTTCCAATCCACCAGCTGCTCCTTGGACAATCACAGGGACAGTTATATCTTGTCCCATAGGGTCACTATGAGTCAGAATTGACTAGAAGATTGTGTTTGTTTTGTAATTGTGGATATTTGTTAACATTTATCTGTAATTATTGGCTTCCTGAAAACATGAAATAATTATTGCTGACCCTGAGGTTAACAAGTTAACAGTTCAGTGCTCACCTGACAGCAAAACCTTACTAAAACAGACCAAATGGGACTTACATATATTGAAAAATATATCATGTTCATGGAAAGGAAGATTAACACTTGTATAAGTGTCAACAATATCCAAAGTGATATACAGATATAATCAGATCTCAGTCCATATTCTAACAACATTCTTTAACCAGAAAAAAGTGAAGCCCAAGTTTATTTAGAAAGGAAACAAACACGACACAAGCAAAGCATTACTGCAAAGAAGAACAAAGTAGGAGGTTCAACATCCCTTAACCCCCAAATCTAGTACACAGCCATGGGAATCAAAACCACCTGTACTGTCAACGAGGGTAAACACATAACCTACAAGACATCCCCAAGGAGAAGCTACATGGACCTATCCCGATGCAGCCCTGGGTGCTGGAGCAGCTGTGTGGAGACCCCTGCTAGTGCTGAGAAGCTTATTCGTTCACTGACTCAGCTTTCCTCCTGCAGTCCGCATCATTTCCTCTGTTTTGTGAGGTGGAGGACTTTGTGGACTGGTGTTGGGTTAATGTTGGACTTGTGGGCCTGGGCAGCATTGGGTTGGGATGTTTTTGTGATGCACATTTTCTTTACATAAAACTCTCTTATACATGAGTTGTTGTGGACTTGTTTCTCCAAAGTATCCAGACTAATACACCTATTCTGGATTTCATATAAAGAAAAACATCAAATCAAATCAGACAAAACCTAATGGCAAAAATAGAATAAAATTAAGAAAAGCCTCAATGAAAAGAAAGCATAAAAGATTAAAATCTGGAAAAAATACAAAATGAATCAAAAGGAAGATCAAATGACAAGGTGTCACATTTAGCCTAACTATATCTGCAGTCATGCACCTTATAATGCACTCTGCCTAAAAACAAGGCCATTCCTCTCCTTGCTCTATAGTCAAAGGGGCTTCACCAGAGCCTAATACATTGGGGACCCTCCAAATGGAATGTTGACTTCTATGGTCATCTGTAGACTTTTTCAACATCTGATGTTTAGGATTTAAGTTCATAAAACTTCCTTGCCCCCAAATTTAGATTTTATACTTACAATCCTTGGATCACGTAGTCTGGTGTGCTTCTTCCATGTAGACTTAGCTGACACCATGCCTAGATGGTTGCTTGTTTCAAGAGAAGTCTTTGAGACCCCAGATGCTATTTTTCTGATAGACAGACACTACCTGTTTTCTTCACCACACTCCACGATAGGACCCATATCTTAATGAGGGCAAGTGTCAAACAGGGCCACATCATGAGAACTAAATTTTCTTATATTATGGCTAAAAGTAAATGTGAGTTTAAAATTCATTCATGTATATATGGTTTATATATGCCCTTGGCCCCTTAGGGGCACCATTATCATTTTATTTGGGAACATTTGATTGATAGTATGGATTGCATGATTGTATTAATTTAGTCAATTGTTATATAACTTAAAACACTGTAGACAAGAACACTTTGTTCCAACAATTTGGCTGTCTGAGATGCCCACCTACCTGACATGATCGCTGAAGACAATGGGTGCACAAGAAAATGTGGTGAAGAAAGTGGATGATGCTTGGCTACCAAAGATATAACACCTGAAGTCACCGAAGACAATGGGTGCACAAGCAAGTGTGGTGAAGAAAGCTGATGGTGCTCAGCTACCAAAAGACTTAGCACCTGAAGCCTTAAAGACCTGAAGATAAACAAGCACCATCTAGCTGAGACAACAAAACGCACATGGAAGAAGCACACCAGCCTACCCCTACTCCATCGCTGAGGACATAGGGGGTGCATTAGCAAAAGTGGGGAAGAAAGCAGATGGTGTCTGACTATCAAATGATACAGCATCTGGGGTCTTACAGGCTTGAAGACAAACAGATGGCCATCTAGCTAAGAAACAACAAAACCCACAAGGAAGAAGCACACCAGCCTACCCCAACACGAATGCTGAAGACAAAGTGGGTACATAAGCAAATGTGGTGAAGAAAGCTGATGGTGCCAAGCTGTCAAATTACACAGAATCTGGGGCACCACAGGCTGGAAGATAAACAAGGGGCCACCTAACTGAAAAACAACAAAGCCCACTTGGAAGAAGCACACCAGCCTGTAAGATGACAAGGTGGCGAAAGGTTCAGCTATCAGGCATCAAAGACAAAAAAAAAAAATCATAACATTGTGAATGAGGGGGAGTGCAGAGTGGGGACCCAGGGCCCATCCGGGGGTTGCAGAAGGGCTGCGGGGAGGTGAGGAGCAAATCGGAGTGCAGTGTAGTAACGATGAAATATGCAATTTTCCTCTGCTTCTTAAATGCTTCCTCCACCCCACTACCATGATCCCAATTCTACCTTACATATCCGGCTGGACTGGAGGAGGTGCACTGGCACAGATAGGAACTGGAAATACAGTGAACCCAGGACAGATGAATGCCCCCAGGACCAGTGGAGAGAGTGGCAATGGCGGGAGGGTGGAGGGAAGGAGAGGGAGAAAGGGGGAACAGAGGACAAGGTCTACATGTGGCCTCCTCCCTGGGGGACGGACAGCGGAGAAGTGGGTGAGGGAGACATGGGATGGATAAGATATGATAACATAATAATAAATGATAAATTATCGGGGGTTCCGGGGGAGTGGGGAGGGAGAGGGAAAAATGGAAAGTGGGTGTCATAAGAATGATGAAGTCAACATAAGTATTAAAGTGCTGGACACAGATGATGTATGTACAGATTGTGATGAGTTGTATGAGCCCCTAATAAAATGATTATTAAAAAAAAAAACACTGTTGAAAAAGGAGAGTAAACGTATATATGGCAATTCTTTTTTTAGATCAAAACACATGGATTGTTGGTTTGTACAGATTTACAACTTAGGTGACTGGACAACATTCACACAAACAATGAGGGTTGGAGACTGGGTGAAACTTTCAATTACAATCATTCTCAAAGTTAGACCTATCTCTGCTAGACCTAAACATGTCGTACAAAAGAAAAGAGCACTTGAAAATAGCAAGTATGTGGTAGTATAGAGTTGCCACTTACAGGACACATTCAAAACAGGGTTTGAATCAAAATCCAAAATGCATAATCTAGGAAGAGAAGTAATCTGTTTCTCCTCACAGTAGTGCACTTCAGCCTTAAGACTAAGGGAATATTTCAGTTACTTTAATCTGCTACACTTAGAGGGAGTTCCAAATCAGATCCCTCTATTATGGCCTATGAAGGATCTTGTTCAATTTAAGGGACAGAGACTAAAATTCTGGTTGTGCCCACAGTATCCAAACTGGACAACAAACAGGTGACTAAAAACTAAGAAAAAGGTGCTCAATTGGGAACATAATACCAGACTTATTCTCCCATTGGAGGTCTATATAGTTAATAATGAGCATTTTCTCCAGTGGCAGACTGTCCCAACTGGCTTACCCACTAACAGAAGAGTTATCATCTTCTCTTAGACAAACATGCCCACGTCTTGACTTCCATTTCCAGTAAGGTACATCAATCACTATTGTAGGAGTGTTGGTTGATTTGGAGTCACTCTAAATCAGTGGTTCTCAACCTTCCTGATGCTGCGACCTTTTAATACAGTTCCTCATGTTGTGGTGACCCCAACCATAAAATTATATTCATTGCTACTTCATAACTGTAATTTTGCTACTGTTATGAATCATAATGTAAATATCTGATATGCAGGAAGTATTTTCATTGTTACAAATTAAACATAACCATAATTAAAGCATAGTGATTTAGCACAAAACAATACGTAAATATATATTGCTAAATATTTATGTTTTCCGATGGTCATAGGCGACCCCTGTGAAAGGGTCATTCGACCCCCAAAGGGGTCACAACCCAGGGCTTGAGAACTGCTGCTCTAGAACAATGCTTTAAAGGAGGAACTGATTAGTCTTTTCTCTCACCCCCACCATTGGAAAGTGACCTAGCTGAGGGGAGGCCTCCCCAATTGAAGTGGTTTTTAAGATGTACGAATAAATGAGTGATATATGGCTCATGAGCATCATACAGGCAATCTACCTTAATGTTGGGAGATTGGATTAAGAAGGTTAGGTTAACTGAGAACAGAGGCTTTCCTTTGTCTTGGTGTTTATTCTTATAGCAGTGGTGTTCTGAAGTACTTTTCCTTTTGTGAGTCACTAATTACATCCAGTATGGTTTTAAGGACCCTTGTGAGGTGGTACATTGTTGCATCACTCTTTTTTGAGGAAGGCATAATATCCAATGATGTGTATATATCAGAGTTTCTTTATCCATTATTCTACTGATGGGTACTTGGAATTTTTCAAGGTTCTTGCTGTTGTGAACTTTGCTGCAATGAACATAGCTGAGCATATACTTTTGGGGGGTATATGCTCAGAAGAGTTATTACTGAGTGGTGTGGGATTTCTCCACAACTTGTATGTTGATTTGTCATATTGTGGCTTGTGTGTTGTGATGCTGAAGGTTATGTCACTTGTTTTTCAAATGGCAGCTGGATAATCCAAAGTGAACAGATTTCAGAGAACTTCCAGAATAAGAACAGACATCATGAAAAATGGAGAAATTAATGAAGTCTTCAAGGATTTCATCTTGCTTGGATCAGTAATCAATGAGCATGTAAGTAGCCTTCAAGATATCAAATGACACATTGCATTGGGTAAATATTCTGCACAAGACCTTTTTAAAGTAATGGAAAGCAAAGATGTTACTTTCAGGCTAAGTATATCTGACCGTGGCTATAATATTTTCAATCACCTCATCTGCATATGAAAGTTGGACATTGAATAAGGAAGACCCAAGGAGAATTGGTTTATTTGATTTTTTTCTTACACTAATTTATACATTTTAATTAGTTGCATAATGCTTCTTTTCTAAGAAGCATTACACAATAAATAGATACTGTAAATAGATGTGATTAGTGAAAGGTAACAAGCATCAACAGATGGTGTTGGCAAAGGAAAATTTGCAAAAGAACAATCATATCTGTGTTGGAAGAAGTACAACCAGAATGCTCCTTACAGGTAAGGATGGTGAGACTGTGCCCCATGTTTTTGGATATGTTATCAGAAGAGATTAGTCCCAAGAGAAGAACATAATGCTTGGTAAAGTGAAGCGGCAGCAAAAAGAGGATACCGTCAACAAGATGGATTGACACAGTGGCTACATCAATGGGCTCAAGCAAAAGAAAAACTGTAAAGATGGCACAAGATTGGGTGGTGTTCTGTTCTGTTGTATATAGAGTTGCTAGAGTTGGAACTGACTGAATAGCACCTAACAACAAAAACAGAATTTCTACTCCCAGTTGCTTTAAGTGGTGTCATACAGATTTCCACAATGGTTTTACATATTTACAAGGCTACCAGTAGAGTATCAGGGTTCCAATCTCTTCACACCCTCTCCAACATTTGCTGCTTTCTGGTTTTTTTTTAACTGGATTATTATTGTGGGTAAGGTTGTTTTGATTTGCATTTCCTCATTGGCTAGTGATGGTAAGCATTTTTTCATGCGTTTGTTAGCTATTTGAGTGTCATTTTTGATGAATTCTCTGTTCATGTCTTTTGCTCACTTTTTAAGTGGATCATTTGTTTTTCTTTATTGAGGCTTTGCAAAATTCTCTGTTGTTGTTGTTGTTGTTGTTAGATGCCATTAAGTCAGCTCCGACCCACCATAACAACAGAAGAAATCACTAAATGGTCCCGCACCATCCTGAAAAATGTGAGGGTGGCAGAATTCTATAGATTTTGGTAATCAGTCTCTTATCCATTTTGTAATTTCTAAATGCATTTTTCCGAATTCATGGGCTCTCGTTTTATCCTTTTGATGAAGTGTTTTGATGTACGTAAGTGTTTTATTTATACTAGGACCCAATCATCATCTATTTTGTTTGCTTTATTGTTGTGCTTACTTTATTATATGTGGTAGTCTGCATATTCCCTACACTAAGGCCTTTAAGATTGTCGCAGTTTTCTTACTGATTATTCTTATAGACTTGGCTTTACATTTATGTCTTTAATCAATCTTGGGTTCCTTTTTGCAAGGGGGTGAAGAATGGGTTCCTTTACATTCTTTTTCAGATGGAGAGCCAATTTTTCCAGCATGTGAGTGGAAGAGGCTGTCCTTTTCCCTTTCAATGTTTTCATTCTTTGTAAAAAATCAGTTCCCTATGTTTTGCCTCAATGTGTTCACTTTTAGGGTTTCTATTTTGTTCTATAAATCTATGTATCTATCGTTGTGTCAATAACAGGTTGTTTTGACTACTGACGCTATGTAATAAGTTTTGAGGTAGGGTAGTTCAAGTCCTTTTATACTGTTCTTATTATTAAGGAGTTGTTTGCTTATTCTAGGCTTCATCATTTTCCTTATCAAATTACTAATTAATATTCCATTTATTTAAAGAATAAAGTTGGGATTTGGATAAGCATTGCATTGTATTTATGGCTTGCTTTAGATAGTGCTATTTTCACAATAATAAGTATTTTCGTGAGCACAGGTTTTTCTTCCATTTGTGTTTCATTCTTTTGTTTTGTTTTTCTAATAGTTTTCTGTAGTTTTCTTTATGCAGGTGTTTTGTTTCTCTGCTTAGGTTTATTTCTAAACATTTAATCTTTTATGCAGCTATTGTAAATGGTATTGTTTCTTGATGTCTTTTTCAGAGTTCTGTTAGCTGGTATATAGAAATCCAATTGATTTCTGGTGTTACACTTGTATCCTGCTACTTTACCAAATCCCTCAATTATTTCCAACAATCTTTTTGTGGAGTCTTCAGGGGATATAAAAATAAATATAAAATTATATCATCTACAAACAGCAAGAATTTGACTTCATCTTTGTCCAATTTTATTCCATTGAATTCTTTCTGTTGTCTAATGCTTCTGACTAAGATTTATGTCACAATGTTCAATAAGAATTGTGCTGTGGCATCCGTGTGTGATTCTTGTTCTTAGGGAAAACGCTTTCAGTTTTTCGCTATTGAGCATGATCATGGCCACTGATTTTTGTTTTGGGCATTTATTATGATGATTCCTCCTTCTATTCCTATTTGTTGGGTGTTGTTTTTTTTTAAAACAAATATGGTTGTTGGATATTGCCAAGTGCCTTTTCTGTATTGATTGATATGGACAAGTGGTTTTTGTTTTTTAGTCTTGTTTAAGTGGTGAATTGCATTGGTTTTTCTAATGTTGAACCACCGTTGCATCCCTGGTATCCACTTGTCCATGATGATTTTTTTTTATATATGCTGTTGGATTCTATTGGCCAGAATATTATTGCGGCTTTTTGGATCAATGTTTATAAGGGAAATCTGTATGTAGTTTTCTGTCTCTGCCTGGTTTTGGAATGAGTTTCACAGTTTGCTGCTCTTTTCTATATTTTCGAATAGTCTGTGTAGTATTGGTGACAGCTTTCCCCTCAACCCTTAGTAGAGTTCTCCGTGAAGCCATTTGTTCCTGGGCTTTTCTTGGTTGGAGGCTTCATGGTGACCTTCTCTATTTCTTCTTTTGTTATGGGTCTGTTGAGATTTTCTACATCCATCTGCATCAGTTTGAGTTGAGAGTGTATTTCTATGTATTGGTCCTTTTCTTCTAGGTTATGACATTTGCTGGAGTACAGTCTTTTGCAGGAGTGTTTTTATTATTCTTTTTGTTTCATTGGGCTCTGCTGTGATGTCATTTTTCATCTGTAGTTCTATATATTTGCACCTCCTTTTCTTTTTCCATTGTTAATCCTTTCAAAGAACCAGCCTTTTGACTTCTTTATCTTTTCTATTGTTATTCTGTTTTCCAGTTCATTTATTTCTGCTCTGAGCTTTGATTATTTTCTTGTTGAAAGGTTTATTTTGTTGCCTTTGTTCTAGTTGTTGGATCTCTCTCTGGATGCTTTAAGATTTGTTCTTTGTCAAAGAAAAACTTTATTTATTTATATATTTACATATTTCCTTAGCATGGAAAAAGTTTTCCTGTTCTTTCATCTGCTTTTTTAAAGCTAAACATTTCAATATAGACCATGAAGCTCAGAGGATCAGATCATCTTCCCAAGACTTTTCTGTTTTTCACTTATGAAGGCTTATCGTGTGTTCAGCCAGTGTTGTGACTAAGATTACTTAAATGACAGAAGTTTAAAAAACAAAATGTAGAAGCAACAAAACCTCTCTCAATCTTTTTGGAGCATTCCTTTAACATGGAGAAAGTCCGATTACAGCTATTTGTCATCCTTCACTTTCTGTTTTGCTTTAAGGTTATATATTAACCATTGGTGGTGGTAAGGGTCTTTCCATGTATTTCATGAGCTTATTTCCTGTCTTTGGTATCTGGCTGTTTTTCTGAATACTTCAGTATAACTGAGTGTCTTTTAATGCTTTGATTTAACAAAGAACCTCTGTCCTTAGCTTTTCCATCCTTGTTTTGGGTTGTCCCCGTATATGTCAATAATAATGTTTTACCCTAGAGGCCTGAGAGGTTGTCAATCATTTCACAATGTTTTCAAGCAATGCTGCCAATTTTTTACATTTATATGGGGATACAGGTATTTTAAATTGCCTGCTACACTATTTTGCTAATGCCACTGAAATTGATACTTATTCAGTCTGTCTGCTGAGCAAATAATATAAAAAAGGAGACTAGACACACTTGAGCACGGTATCACAATTGGAGAAAGATGTTCAGATACCATAACTTTGCTTGCTGAAAGCAAAGCAAACTCAATGTATGGAAAACAAAAATGGTCACCACAGGACCAACAAACATCTTCATAATAAATAGTGAAAGAATGCAGTTGTGAAGAGTTTCATTTTACTGGTATCTACAATCAACATTAATGGAAGCAACATCAAGAAAATTAAATGATATATTCCTTTGGGAAAATCTACTGCATAAGACTTTAACTAGAAAGTTTTTTAGAAGCGAGTATGGTGAGACCTTATCTCACATACTTCGCTTATGTTATCAGTACAGACCAGTCCCTGGAAAAAGCCATCATTGTTGGTAAAGTACAAACGCAGCAAAAAGAGGACGATCCTAAATGAGATTAATGTCCATTGGTGCAGTGGCTGCATCAATTTGTTCAAATATAGCGATAATTGTGAGGGTGGTTCAGGACTAATAGCAGCATCTAACAACAGTAGCACCATTGAATGGGTATATGTACACCTGGTGACACAGTGGGTTCAGTGTTGAGCTTCCAACCACAAGGTTGGGAGTGCAAACTCACCAGCTGCTCAACAGGAAAATGATAAGGCTGTCTCTTCTGTACATATTTAGTCTTAGAATCCTAATGTGCAGTTAAATTCTGCCTATAGGGTCATTATAGGTTGGTATAGACTCAGTGTACGTGGGTTTGTTTTTTTGCTTTGATTGACAGTCATAAGTCTTCTGTTAAATTGATAAAAATATTCTGAATGTAGATTGTGGAGATGGTTGCACACCCTTCTGAATATCCCAAATGTCACTTAATTGAAAATTTAAAAACGATTAAGATAGAAAATTTGTATTTTGTGTATTAGACTACTACAAAAATCCAGGAAAAATAAAAATGGCACTTCACTGTCTTTTTTAATGGGGATATGAAGATCTTTTCAATATGATTAGTCATCAGGCCACTGCCATCAAGTTGATTCCAACTCATAGTGACCCACTAGGAAAGGTTAGAAATGCATCTGTGTGTTTCCAAGATTGTAACTCTGGGAGCAGACAGCCTGAAAGTTCTCCTGCTGTACTTTTGAACCACTGACCTTGAGCTTAGCAGGCCAATGCTTGTGTGAGACAGCATCATTAGTCATTAGATATAAAAATTAAACATATACCCATTAGAATGTCTGAAACTGAAAAATTATCATACCAATAATGGCAAATATGTAAATAAATTAGAATGCTCATAAACTGATGTTATGTGTGCTATATTTTTTATCACTTTTTAAAAGCCTGAAGTCTAGTGGCATAGTGGTCATGAGTTGGGCTGTGATCCTCAAGGTCCGCAGTTTGAAACATTCCAGCTGCTCCTCAGCAGAAATATGGAATTTTCCACACCCAGAAAATGTTACACTTTCTGAAACTCACAGACAGTTCTACCCTGTTCTTTAGGGTCTCAATAAATCAGAATAGAATTGACGGCAATGAATTTGATTTTTAAAAGACAATGAGAAATTTGTTAAATATTTATCAACCTATGTATGCCTCCTCATTCAACTACTAGATATTATCTTAGGGAACTGAAAGCATGCACTCACAAAATAATAATTATCACAAATATGCATTGCAGCTTAATTTATAATAACCACACATTTAAGATGAAAACCTAACTACCCACCAATAGATGAAGACATATACATGGGGGAATCTCAAAATAATTGAGGGGAGTGAAAAAGGCAAGATAATAATAAATAATACAAATGTTATGAATCATTTATACAAAGTTTTAGAAAATATGAGCTAAGAAAAGAATATCAATGCTTATTTTAAATGTGAGGAAAGGAGGGAAATATTTTCTAAGAACATTATAAAACTTTGTTGAATGGTAGTTATGGTCTTTATCTTGGTTTTAGTGTAGGTATCACCACAGATATATACACATGGCAAAATTTTTTAGCGTGTACACTTCAAACATGCACAGTTCTATTTTAATTATATTCCAATAAAACCAATTTAGCATTTTAAAATAAATACTAGGTGGATATATTGGCATTTACAACTAGAAAAATTATTCTTAGATTTGATGTAGAAAGCACAATTAATAAAGGAAAAATATATATGTTGACTTCAGCTTCGTCAAATGTAAATGCTATATTCTGTAGAAGATGAAGTGAGGAGGATGAAAAGACAAGCTAAAGATTGATTGGAAGTATTTGAAATTCACATATCTGACAAAGGACTAATATCTAAGATATATTAAGAACTCAGAATGGCATAGTTTAAGAAACCCTTTTGAGAAAATTGGTAAAAGGTGTAAAAAATCATTTCACAAAAATGATGTATGGACAGCAAGTAGACACGTTAAAAAGGTGAGTAGCCATTAGGGAAATGCATATTAAAACACAATGACTAATTACTAAAAGCTTATCAAAATAGGTAATACAACTTCAGTATCAAATGCCGAAGTTGTACAAAAACGGATGCATTTCTGATAGGTTTTAAAATGGTACAGGCACATTAGAAAAAATTGACAATTTCTTATAAAGCTAAGTATAAAATCACAATACAGGCTAGTAATTACACTTTTAGACATTTATCACTGGGGAATTAAAACCTATTTATATAAAACCCTGCACATAAATGTTCAAAGAAGCTTCACAGTAATAGTAAAATGTGTAAATTTCCTTCAAAAGATAAATGGTTAAACAAACTGTGGAGCATCGATACAATGGAAAATTACTTTGAAATAAATAATGGATAATTGCGACACATAACGAATGAATTTCCAAGGAATTATATGGAATGAAAATTTCAACCTCAAATTGCTACACACTGAATGAAATTACACAATTATAAAAAAGAAGAACAGATAAGCGGTTGCTATAGTTCAAGTTACTTTACTTAATGCATTTAACTTGTTATTTAATGCAGTCTCTATGGAAATTTTATAACTCATTAACTATCTCAGAGGCAAACAGGATGGATGCAGATGTCACCTGGAAGGGCTAGATCACTCTGAGTATATTGTATTATTTGCCTGATTGGCAAAGATTAGATATGAAGGCCCCAATATCTAATTAGTAAACAAAGACATCGTAAGAGTGGCCTAAAACTTAAACAAGTTTTTTGTTCTGCTTGCTTGCTCATAATCAACAATTGTTTTTCATGGCTATCCTGAAACCTGAGATAATGTACCCAATGGTGACGCCTGGGATGGTTCCCTCTGGTCACAGTGAATTTTTTCATAAAAGCAGTTTCACTCAAACCTCATTTTTTTGTGATGGCTGATTTAAGATAACAGCTTACGGCTGTGAAATTTTGTTTCCTGCTGGGAAAAATGTCGCAGAAATGGTTGTGATGTTGAACCCAGCATACAAGGACAGCACTATGGGAAAATCTCAAGTGTATGAGTGGTTTTCTCATTTCAAAAAGGTGAAATGTTGATTGATAACAAACCTCCTCCTGGAAGGCTGTCAACTTCCCAAACAGACAAAAATATCCACAAAATTTGTTCACTTGTGTTTGGAGCCCGACAGCAGACCACGGAAGAGATGAGAAAGGTATCTGGTGTATCTTGGAGCTTGGTTCAGAGAAATTTAATGATAGATTTGGGAATGAGAAGGGTCCTTGTGAAATTGGTGCCTTGGGTTCTGATTGACCAGGAAAAAGAGCATTGATTGGAAACATGCCGTGCTTTGAAAGAACAGCTCCGAAGTGAACCAGACTTTTTTCTAAGGACATTCGTGGTGATGGGACATGGTGCTATTCTGATAATGCAGAAAGCAACTATTAATCAAGCCAGTAGAAGACTCCATGGCCACCTTGCCCCCAAAAAGCTCCTCAAGTGAAATCAAATATCAAGATGATGCACATTTGTTTTTGTTTTTTTTTAATGCGAGGGGAATAGAGCATTTGGAATTCGTTCTACCAGGTCAGACTGTTAATCAAATTTTCTATTTAGAGGTTCTGAAAAGATTGCACAACCATATGCTATGAAAAAGGCCTGATTTTTGGCAGAGGGGACACTGGTTTTGACACCATGATAGCACACATGCTCACAGAGCCATCTCAGTGTACCAGTTTTTGGTAACAAAACAGCATGACTCTCTTACCCCTGGCACCTTACTCACCTGACCTCGCTCCATGCTACCTTTTTGTTTCCATGAATGCAGAAGGACCTGAAAGGACAGCTATATCACCAGGTAGAAGTGAAGAAAAAAATGAGGGAGGTGCTGTGAGGCATCCAAACAGATGATTTTGAAAATGTTTCCAAGAATGGAATCACAGATTTGACAAAAGTATCAAGTTTAATGGAAAGTACTTTGAAAGTGATTAGTTTGTTTTGAAAAAAAATTAAATCCAGTTTTTTTTGGGGGGTACGTTTGTGTGTGTGTGTGTGTGTGTGTGTGTGTGTGTTGCTCTTGTTATATGCCTCAGGTCTCTTGCAACAGAAAGGAATACTGTCCACCCCTGCAAGCACCTCACAATTATTATTTATGGGTCCATTGTTGCAGCTCCTATGTAAATACATTTAACCAATGGTCTTCCTTTTATTATATGACACACTACTTAACCAAGCATGATGTACTTTTACAGGGACCAGTCTCTACTACTAATATGTCCAAATTATATGAGATAAAGTACGGCCATCCTTGATTCTAAGGAGCATTCTGGGTGTAGTTCGGTCAAGACAGATTTACAATACCAAATAATGGACAGAATAAAATCTTAACTAACATGGACTTAATTGAATCCACAAAATGAACAAATGTTGAATGAACTTTAACAATTTATAATAACATTGAAATCTTGTCCAACTATCTCTTGACTACATAGTCTTTTAGATATAGCAAAGTATATAGTCTTTTAGATATAGCAAAAGTTAAGCAGTGATATTTAAAACATCATAGTTCTATCAAAGTCTACTAAGTATTATCTATGATTAAGGACCTCTAACCTATAATATCACAAAACCAATCGCCTATAATCTACGTATTTCCCAAGTTAAAACAAAAAAAATGAAATAATATGTTGTTTGCTAAAGTTCCACTAACCACGGATAGAAGTGAAAAGGTACGGAAGTTTCTGTTCACCTACGCCTCCACATTTTGTTTTGTGACATAGATTCTAGTACCCATAATATAACAGCACTCGCCCCTCATCCTTCTGGTGTTTACCATTTCTAGTTCCCCTTCGTTCCTATCCATGCCTGCCTTCTGTGCTTTATCCTTGAGCAAATGCTGTGCCTTAGATCTTGTATTGTGAATTATTCTAAGAAGTGCTTACCTCCCTGGTGTTATTGTTCATCTAACATAAAACATATTTAACTGTGGGTGAGAACTATATATAGGGTCCTACAACTCAGTGTGGAGGTTGGGATAAATCTGGCTACCCGTAAAAGCTTTCTGAATGTGCAAGGACTAAAAATTAATTCAAAATCAAATGCATATTTCTGGAAAGGCTTGCCCATATTGCAAATTTCTCAGGGGAAAAGGAATTCTGAGTGGAAATATGTTTAAGAAGCCTCTCAGATCTATTGTTTGGCTGACAGTTGAGCTATGGAGGCAAGTTCAGTTCCAGGTCTTTTATATGATTTTTAGTTGTGTTCCACATTATTCTTCACTTTATCCAGGATCCTATATTATTATGCTTTCCAAAGTGGTCAGTAATGGTAGTGTGGCACCATGTTGTTCTTTTGTACATGGAGTCAAGGCGGCTGAGCTTCAAAAGGTCCACTAGTCTTTGGGCTACTTGTTTCCAGGCATCCTTGATGTTGTCGCTCTTCTTTGCTCAAGATGGGGAGAGTCCAATAGTTGCATGTTGAATAGTGGCTTATAAGTTTTAAAATATGTGCTGCTGAAGGGAGTATGGGCATATGAGTTTTATGGAACTTGATGTTCACTGAAAATATGGTGCTAAGACATCCTTCAAGGTGTTTGGTTATGACTAAGAAGTTTGCATATATAAAGTTTACATATAGTTTATGGATATTCTCTGTAAACTTTCAAATTAAATGAAATTTTTTTGAAATGTGAAGGTATTATTTCTTGGTATGTCCTGTTTGTAGGTTTATACACATCTCAAGGCTTTGTCTCCATATTTCTAATCCTTCCCTGAAAAGTTTTGCATCCTTTGATTTAAACCATATCAGAATGGTAGTTTGGGCATCCTTGAGAAAATAAAATTGAGTTCCTTTAAATGTTCTTTGAATTTGGGGAACTAAAAGAAGTGTGAAAGGGCAAGAACGGGATTATAGACTGGGTGGTGGAAAGTTTCCCAGTGAAATTCTTATAGCCCTTGGTACCCTTGAGGAAGTAGCCGGTACATTTCCATTATTGAAAGAAAGAAAAAAAAAAACCCAACGCAAAGTTATTGACCTTTTTCTCACCTATGCAGTTTTCAATTTCTTAGCATTTTTCATAATTCCCTATGACCATTCTGTTTACTATTAAAACTTCTGTCAAAATTGCCCCCTTGGAATTCTTAGAAACAATTACCTTAACCTTTTGAGTTGACCTCTCTGCACTGAATTTAACTGGCCCAGAATATCCCCTTCAAACGCCATTATTTTGAATGGTCTCCCCCCACCCGCGCCCGCTCCAGATACCCTAAGGAGACAAAATAAGTGTATTTTTGACAGAACTTGTTTTCTGTCATGTATGAACTATGGGGGGAAAAGGAGTTGAGTGATAAAAGGTGATTACTCTTATAAAATCCAGGTTCTTGGAAACAAGTAAAATTGATATCAGAATTCCCCTTTTCCACAGGCAGCTATGATAAATGATTTTTTTCCTTCAACAACTTTTAAAGAATTAAAAGCCACAGTTTTTCAATTAGATTTAAACTCTTCTGCTATATGGGGAAAAGGTTTTACCAGCCTGATTTTTCTTCATTAGAAAAGAAAATATAATAGAGTCCCTTGCTTTATAGTAACAGTGTCAAATTAATTTGGTAATTAATTAGGACATGGTGTAATTTCTAATAAGATTATTGAATGCATCTTTTCTTTGGGGGATTATTAAGTAGTACTAACAAATCAACAACAAAATATCATTTATCTTGGTTATGTTTTTCCATAGTGAAGAACAAAGTAGTTTCCTTGGCATACATGCAGAGTCACATAGTGAATAAAACGGCCAGCATTGCTAGCCTATCAAGCTACTTTTTTGAACTGAATACTTATTAGGTACTTGGAAATTATTTCTATTCCTCATTTAATTGAATTTAATTTAATGTTTTAGCTTGTATATTCTTAATCATTCACTGACCCAATCCTCGATCATTGAAAATTTACACAAAGATACATATATCAGTAAACCATATGATGAATTGTTTAGAAGGTAAAACAAAGGGTACATGCTTATAAATTGTATTAAGAAAACTATATATATAAATGGGGATTTAGTTGTACATTATGATTTAATTGTTCTATCAGAATGAAAAACAAAGTAGGCCATTCTAGACTAAGTTTTCTTGCATTTCATTGTTTTACACTAATGTACATATGTGTAATGCAATACAATCCAAGGTTAAAGATTAAAACCGAATCAGCCAAACACCTAACATGGATGAACATGAGGACATATGCTAAGTAAAATTAATCAATCAAAGGCTTTTATTGTTTGATACAAATATTATTAACTTATCAAGAAAAAGATTTTCACACTAAAAGAAGCATTGATTAGTGGTTACCAGAGGCAGGAAGGGAAGGAGAATAAAATGTTAGTAGAGGGATAATACATATTAACTCGGGGGAAGGCAAAGGCAAAAATAGGGAGGGAGAAGGAACTGGACATGTTTAATCATTTAGTAATGGACTATGTCTTTACCTGGTTAATCACCTTACTACATTGATACTTAGAACCTCACATGTTCAAAATCATCATATTATTTACATATATTTAAAATGTACTTGGCAAAGCAAAATTTTCAGATTGGTGTGGTTAAGTGCCTTCAAGTCAGTTCCAGCTCATAACTATCCTCTGTATAACAGGAATTGTGCCCTGCCATGTGCCCTTCTCACAATCATTGCTACACTTGAGCCTACTGTTGTAGCCACATTTCATTGAAGACTCCTTTTTGGCTGACCTTCTGTTTTACCAAGAAAGTTGTACTCCATATGCTAATCTATCCTCATAATATACCCAAAGTACAGGTGGTGAAATCTCTCCATCCTTGCATATAAAGAAGATCCTGACTTTAGACTGGCTGTATGTAGCTGTACTTTTTCCAACACAGATGTGTTTGTTCCTCAAGTAGCCCATGGTATATCTAATATTCTTTACTATTATTATGATTCAAAAGCATTAAGCTCTTCTTAGATTTTCCTGATTCATTGTACAATTTTCAAAAGCATTTGAGACCATTGGAAGATAAACAAGCAGCCATTTAGCTCAGAAGCAACAATGCCCACCTGGATGAAGCACACCAGCCTGTGTGATCAGGAGCTGTCGAAGGCATCAGGTATCAAGCATCAAAGAACAAAAAATCATATCATTGTAAATGAGGGTGGATGCAGAGTGGAGACTCAAAGCCCATCGCTAGGCAACTGGACATCCCCTTATGGAAGGGTTGTGGGGAGGAGATGAGCCAGTCAGGGTGCAGGGTAGCAATGATGAAACATATAACTTTCCTCTAGTTCTTAAATGCTTCCCTCCCCCCCACTATCATGATCCTAATTCTACCTTACAAATCTGGCTAGACCAGAGGATGTACATTGGTACAGATAGCAACTAGAAACACAGGGAATCCAGGACAGATGACCCCCTCCAGGACCAGTGGTGAGAGTGGTGATGCCTGGAGGGTGGAGGGAATGCGGGGTGGAAAGGGGGAACCAATTACAAGAATCTATGTATAGCCTCCTCTCTGGGGGAGGAACAGAAGAGAAGAGGGCGGGGGGAGACGTCGGACAGTGTAACATGACAAAATAATAATTTATGAATTATGAAGGGTTCATGAGGGAGGGGGAGGGAGGGGGAAAATGAGGAGCCAATATTAAGGGCTCAATTAGAAGGCAAATGTTTTGAGAATGATGATGGCAACAAATGTACAAATGTGCTTGACACAATGGATGTTTGTATGGATTGTGATAAGAATTGTATGAGCCCAAAATAAAATTATTTTTAAAAAAAAGAAAACACTATGGTTTAAGTCGGTCACATCTTAGTGACATTTTTGCTTTTGAGCACTTTAAATAGGGTTTCAGAGCAGATATTCCCAGTTTGCTATGATTTTTTATTTCATGGCTACTGCTTCAAATGAACATTGATTGTGGATATGAATAACAGGAAATCCTTTGCAAAGTTGATAATTTTCTGCTTATCAAAGTGTTGCTTCTTGATCTAGTTGTAAGAATTTTTATTTCTTTTATACTGAGCTATAATCCATAATGAAGACTATAGCCTTTGAATTTCATCAGTAAATTATTTATGTTCTCTTTGCTCTCAGCAAGCAAGGTCATAATATCTTCATATTGCAGGCTATTAAAGGGTCTTCATGAAATCCTGATGCTGTGTTATTTTGCATAGTCTAGCTTCTCATATTATTTGTTTAGCATATATATTGAACAAGTATGGTAAAAGGATGCAACTCTGGCTAACATTGTTCCTGATCTCATATCTTTTAGCAACCCTATGTTTTGATTGAATGGATTCCACGTGAGCACATTTGAGTGTTCTTGAGTTCCTCTTCTTAGAAATATTATCTATGATTTGTTATGATCCTCACTCTTGAATAACCTTTGAAGGTCTTTCTATAGATTATGTTTAGTGTGGTTGCTAGCTTATTTGTGCCTCAAAAATAGGTAAATCATAATAACAATAACTCCAGAATATGGAAATGTTAGTAGCTGGTAGTGTGATGGAAGTTGGTTGTGGGTCATCCAAAACAGTACATTGATTTTTCCTCTTAATATCAGTGCAATCCTAGTTTTCCAGATGAAAAAAAAAAATCTGCCTATGGTTATACATGAGGGTTGACAACCTAACCTGAGGTGTCTTGCAACTATTATTTGATCAACAAACATTTGATTTTCAGTTGCAGTTCAAGCAAGTGCAAAGCTGGATTCCTGTCAGCATGATTTCACACTGGCTTGCAAACTGTTTGTTGTTTTTTTTTTTGCAAATTGATTCTTTACAAAAGATGTCCCTTACTGTTTTTTCCTCTCCCTTAGGGAAGAAGAAAATAAAGACAAATTTGAATGATGCAGTATTGTTCTGCAGGCATTATCAAACCTCTAGAGTTATAAACCAACGTTGCAATTTTCTTTAATAATGGTAAGAAAGTACACAAATCCATGTGCAGAAAACTGTCAGAGGTCATACTAACTAAACTAAGCCAAATGAACACTTTTGTATTAAAAGGGAGGGCATGCTTTCAAGGTTAGTTAGTAATGCTATGTTAACTATTATTACTGTTTACACTAAATCAGGTTCATAAGAAAAGATTTGAACAAGCTCCATTTATTTAAAAAAACCTTACACAAATAGTAAGAATAATATTGTTATTGAAATCATAAAATGAACATGACAACTGGAAATCAGCACAATCAAACTGTGCAAAGCCTCAGGAAACTCAGTGTTCTTTTTGACAATCCAAGAATAAATATGAGGATCAATTACATAAATACGCTATTGCATTCATATAATGTGATATAGCTATATTGAAGTGACTAGTTTGTCTTTTCCTTTTAAAATTATATTTATATTAAAAATTAATTTTCATAATAATAAAAAACTCTGCTTCTGAACCTTCTTGCAAAATATTTAAAAATATACTTGGAAAAATTTGTATAAATATAAATTATTTTCATCAAAATTTTAACAATTAAACAGTACATGGGAAAAGAAAATATTTTACTGTTCTTTAATGCACAGGATCTTAATAAACACAATTATTTGCTTGATGATCCAAAATTTCCCTTTTGAAAATGTCAATAAAATTCATTGATTTGTCCAGATCACACTTTAAAGAAAGTGTTAGGTTTCTCCACATGCAAATCCTCACAGTAAGGGTAGTGAATGGAGGAAATAAAAAATTGTGATAGTCTTTTATATCATGAGCTGTTCATCAAATCAAACAATGTGACATTCTATGTGTTCTGTGTACCTTTTCATAAAGTGCTAAAAGTTCTTGGGTAAGAGATTCTAAAGACTGAAAACCATAATGATTTTGGTTAATGTCAATATCTACATGCATACTGTAACTACCTTGCATATTAGACTGGATATTGTTGGTTTTAAAAGTGTGTTTTAGTGTATGTTGTTATGCCTTAGTAATTTATAACTCTGCAGTTAGTAGGTGTTTATGAGATCCCTTTAATTTTCCAGCCTATAACTGGTGTTCCAAGCCATACTTGTCAAAAATATTTTATTTGCATGCTCCTATTAGCCTTTTCCTTGTAGGTAGATCTAGCTTGATATAACTATTGACAAGTCCATAAAAACAAACCAAACTCGTTGCTATCTAGTCGATTCTGACTCATTGCAACCCTATAGGACAGAGTAGAATTTCCCATTTGAATTTCTGAGACTTAAGTTTTAAGAGAGAGTCTCATCTTTCTCCTATGGAGTGGCTGATGAATTCAAACTGCTGGTCTTGCTGCTAACAAGTCAGTGCATCACCTCCTATGCCACAAAGGTTCCTTTGACACGTTTATAAAACGAAAACCAAAACCAAACTTACTGCCACCAACTTGATTCCAATTCACAGCAACCCTCTAAGGGGCCTTCCTCCAATTAAACAAACCAACAACAACCTCACTGACACCTATTCAATGCTGATTCATAGGGACCACCTGTGGGTTTCTGAGACTCTAATTGTTTACAGGAGTAGAAAGCCCAGTCTTCCTCCCATGGAGCTGCTGGGTATTTCTAATTGCCAGCCATGCAGATCATAGGCCAACGAGTAACCACTGTACAGCCAGGGCTCCGATTTTCCTCCCGTTGGTAGACAAAGCGAAGATTTTGCTATTTAATTTTGTAAAGCTTACACTAATTTAAAAGGAAAGTTGCTTCTCAAAAGGGATATTATTTTTCTAGAAAATCAGCGAGTGCCTCTCCTATTTTAGACAATAACTGTAAGAATATTATTGGATTATCTTTAATGTCATAACCACTTGATGAAATCCTCAAATATTAGGTCTAGAGATATATATTCAAATTAAAGTCCGGCTGCTAAAATTATGGCAATACAAACACATCAAACTGAAATCATTGTGTCTTCAAGCAGTCATAAAAATAAAGTGGCTGTCTTCCTTCTTAACAGTGAATTCCTAAAAAAGAGTCAAATGTGCTGTAAAATATGTAATAAAGGTATAATAATCACCACTATTCTTTCAACGGAGGCATAGAAGGTTCTTTACTAGATAAATTGCCAACTTCTTGAGATACTTGTGGATAATGTAATTACTCTGTCAATTAAAACAACAAAAATAGTCATAGCTTTTAGATATAGTCTACATTTTACTGGTTCAAAGTAAAACTGTATAATTCCATAATAAAATTGAAACCATTTCTTCTATGAGTGAAAACACACACCAATGCACACAAGCACAGAACCTTACCATATAAATCCATATAATTCCAGCAGCAATATGAACCAGCCACACACGATAAACCACAGTATAAAATAGGGTAAAATTAAGTGAAAATTGAAAAAGTAAAATGTCAGGAGTAGGAAAATATATACTAGCACAACTATTAGATGTTTTAATGTGGCATTTCAGCAAAGAATTTATCTGTGCCCTTCCATGATAAGTTAAGACACAAAGAAACATATTCAAATTAGTATCTCCTAGATATGCCATATTCATGTAATTTATGAGATATTATGTAAGAATTGTGTGCTACTAGATATTAAGTATGGGATAAGGGGAGAAATAACCATAACGAAGGGGGTCATAGACTACTACTCTATTGCAATATTACCCTTATAATTAATAACACCAGAATATGAATTACTGGGTATATTTTATTATATAGACTGTAATTAAATAATTCTCTAGAAAGTATTAGGTTGATTTCAGGGTGCAAAGATCAAAATAAGTAAAGGGTAGGGACAAGTGCAAGGCAGGTGGAATGGAATTTTACAACTTATTTGGTTGTGTTTATGACATCCATGAAAGTTAGGACTAGTAACTTGTCTCTCAGTTGTGAGTTTTTAAACTATATTTTTTTCTTTGGATCCATTGTCATTTATGTGACTTGAAAAAGAAATATGAATGTTTAAGGTGCACCTACACCATAAACATGGAGTTCTCCCAGGGTAACCTAGTAATATTACTTGATAAAAAAAGAGATGTGGGTATTAGCTTTCAGGGAGTTAGTAGGCAAGACATGTAATCCATATTTCTAATGTATGGAATATATATATGTATATATATATGTATATATATATGTATATATATATATATATATAGAGAGAGAGAGAGAGAGACATCTGGGGATGTCTCTAAATTAGAGGAATAATGAAATCAACCATGTTACAGAGTACATCAGTTAAGGATATGGTAATATCTTCTTGTCAAGTGTTAAATAACGTACAAACTCAAGCAAGCTCAGTGCCATCGAATAAATTCTGACTCATAGTGACTGTATTAGTCTAGGTACTTTGGAGAAACAAATCCACAGTGACTCACGTATAAGAGAGAGTTTTATGTAAAGAAAAGGTGCATCACGAAAACATCCCAACCCAATGCTGCCCAAGCCCACAAGTCCAACATTAACCCATTAGCAGTCCACAAAGTCCTCCACCTCACAAAACAGAGGCAATGATGCCAACTGCAGGAGGAAAGCTGAGTCTGTGAACGTGTAAGTATCTCAGCACTGGCAAGGGTCTCCACACGGCTGCTCCAGCACCCAGGGCTGCATCGGGATAGGTCCATGTGGCTTCTCCTTGGGGATGTCTTGTAGGAAGTCAATCTTGCAAGCTGAAGCAGGGAACTGCTAAGGCAGCTGCACCCGGTGCAACCATCACAAAACAAGAGACCCGAGAACTAGAAAGGCCGAGGCTCACCACCCATTTATCCCTCCGCCTTTCAACCAGCACCACATGTGATTATCGGCCAGGCTGGCACAATTAACTAACTCAGTGACCCTCATAGGACAGAATATAATTGGCCTGTGTAGTTTCCAAAACTGTAAATCTTTGTTTTTTAAAATTATTTGGAGTTGCATTTATTTATTTTAATGCTTCTATTGCCATATAAATCACGTATTATAGAACTGCATAGTTTAATCATATTAAATAATTGTACAATCGTCACCATAATCTATCTTAAAGCATATTCTTCTTTCTTGAATTTATTATTGCTAGCTTCCAAATTTCCTCCAACCTCCCTTGCCATACCCTCAAGTAACCATTCATTCAGTTAGTGTCTATATAGATTTGTCCATCATAGTAATTGGATGACTTTTGTAACTAGACGTTCATAGCTAGGGATGGAGTCACCCTATCAATCAAGTGGTAGATTCCTGATATCTCCTTGGTGGTGTTGACTTTTGTATGAGAATAAGGGCCTCTGGGAACTATTCTCTCTCTGTAACTTCACATTCTTGCTTACTGGGATGCTGCCACTGACCCTCCCATCTTTCCACTGATTTTGGATCCATGAGACTCTGCACTCACAGACCTGTGACCTTCCTTCTTCCCAGTTCACCAGGCTGTAGCTGCATGGGCCTGAAGAGGGATTTATGGACTAGCATAGAATTTAGGGACTTGAGTTGGACTGGGATGTGATGCCTTCTTTGATATAAGATTATATGAGTATCACTGGATTTGTTTTTCTAAAAAGCCTGGCCAAACACATATATCCTGGATTTCATGTAAAGAAAAACATACCCCCCCCAAACCCAAAACAATAACAAAATAAAACAGAGAAAAATCTCAATTGCAAAGTAAACAGAAAATATTGAGAACTAGAACAAATGTAAGACTAGTCAAGAGAGAGAACAAATGATAAGGCGGTACTTTTAACCTAATAACATCTGCAATAATACACTTTCAAAAGCACTCTGTCTGATAACAAGGCTATTCAATTCCTGTGTGAGAAGAAGCGGGTGACTACTATCCCGCAGCCATTAATTTGGAAATCATTGGACTTTGGTTCAAATCCCTTGCTTTGAGAGCGTTCAATGGATGGCAACTCAGGACTACCATATATTTTCTATTTTCACAGTATCTTTGCTTTTTTAATGACATGTGTTAGTTCAGGAGGCATAGTTTGGCCTTTGTGATGGAGTGTTAATGAAAGTTTTAACCTATTTCCACCCTCATTGTTTGTGTAAATAGTATCCAGTCACTTAAGTTTTTAATCTGTGCAAGTCAACACTCCATGAACTTTTGTCTTAAAAGCTGCCCTGTACATGCAAACTTCCTTTTCTCAACGGTGTTTTAAATTCTCACCCAAAGACTGTACATCTTTATAAGAATAGAAAGTCTCCTTTATCCCACAGAGTTGCTGATGGTTTCAAACTGCTGACTTTGTGGTTAGCATCCCAGTCTGTAACTCACTACACCACCAGGATTCCTAAGCTGCGAACATTTCTTATTTTTTAGTTTTGGTCCACTGTTTTTGTTTTATTTTATTTACTTATTTTTAAGATCATTTTACTGGGGGTTCTTACAACTCTTGCTGTAATCCATACATCAACTGTATCAGACACATGGGTACATATATTGCCGTTGTTCTTCCTAGGCATTTACTTTCTATTGAGACCTTGGGATCAGCTCCTCTTTTCTTCCCTCCCTTCTCCCCCATTACTCTCATGGACCCTTGATAGATTATAAATTGTTATTATTTTCATATCTCACACTGATCTCTGTCTCCCTTCCCCCCTGGTTTCTGTTATTCCCCCACCTAGAAGGGTGTGTGTGGTTATGTGGCATTCATTGCAATCAGTTCCCTCTTCCTCCCCTGCTCTCCCCCCCTTCCCCCTACCCTTTTGGTATTGCTATTCCCATTCTTGTTCCTGGGTTCCTTGTCTTGTGAGCTTTATCTCTTATATATATGTATGTACATATTCCGGTTCAGTCCAGAATGGGAAGCAGAACTGGGGCCATGATAGTGGGGGGTAAGGAAGCCTCAAGGAACCAGAGGTACATTGCATGATTCATCAATGCTCTACTGCACCCTGATTGACTCATCCCTTCCCTATGATCCCTCTGTGGGTGGATGTTCCACTGTCTACAGATGGGCTCTGGGTCTCTGCTCCTATACCCCTCGTTCTCAACAACACATTTTTGTTTGTGGTTTGCTATGAATCTGCTGATGCCTTTAATGCTTTGTCTTCAGCTCTGTTGTTACAGATATTGTTCTGAAAATGAATAAACACAGTGAGCATAGGTTTTATAACATATACTCTCGTCAATGTAATCTATAGCATCTTTCATCTAAAACTAGAGAAACTTGTTAACAAATCATTACTAATCACATAATTCATTCAGCAATATGGGTATTGATATATATCATGGTCAAAGACTGGGGACATTCTGAAAGTATGGTTCTCTCTTGTCTCATTAAATTGATACTAAATCCTTGAACACTATGAGGAATCTACTCTTCATAAGAGTTCCATAAATTGTCAAAGCTGATTTAAAATGGAAATTGTTATCTGGCCACATTGGATTAAAATGAGTCTTCTATATTCCTTCAAACCCAAAAATATACTTCAGAGATGACTCTGATTTCCTCCATGTACCTTGTAACAATAAAGTAGTATGGATTAGGACATCCTCTGGTAAAATGGCATCCATGATTCGAAGGATATCTTTTTTCCTTACATTCCAAAGACTTTTCAATTGACATGTGCCTAGCTACCTAATGTCTTACATGCATGCACACACACTAGATGATTCCGGGATACTTATTTAACTGAATGTTAATGACTAAAGAACAAGAAATACATATTTTACTGTACCATTCAATTACATATCAACATAATAACAAAAGACAAATAAAACATAGTAACCCTCTAGAAGTCTATTATACAATTATGTTTTGTAATAGCACTTAAGACCTTTCATTGTTTTTATTTGCCCTTTGTATATAAGATTCAATATTCTTTCACTGAGGATCTGAAATACTTTGTCCAATTATTGGGAAGAAAGGCCATCCCTGAACATTTCCACGATTTAGTCTTAATTATTACTATTCTGGTACAGGTATACTTGCAATGGAAGCTTTTGCTACCATTATAAGTATACCTATACCAAAATTGAATTGTCCTAATCCACACACTTAATCTCCTATAGACATTTGTCCATTATTACTAGAGGTTTAAATAAGAAGAAGAATAAAGAATGGAAATTTTCAGGGAAGACATTTCTTCCTAAAAATCTGGCAATTTGTCTTTCAGATCCTCAACCATAGAATATCAAATACTTTACACCATAATTACAAAATCATATTTACATTGACTGAATGAGCAATTAAAAAATAAAGCTCTATCTCCTAAGATAAACTAAATGAAGAGAATTTAGGATGCTTCTTGTTCTATTTCTAGTATGGATGAAATATATAGACAAATCCACTGCAAAGTGAAGAATCTACTGAAAACCTGAAAACTGCCTTAACCTGCTGTCTTTGCTCTCCAAAACTGCAGATGTTAGTGAAGAATTGCAATGATTTTATTGCCAAGTCCCTGTTGCCACATTATATACCTCTAGAATATATTCTGACTTGTGGCAGACTGAAAATATGAAAGCCCTGAAATAGTGATGAATGTACTTCATGGCCTTTCTTCACTGCCATATTCTCCTGTAGTGTGGGAAACAATGGAGAATAAAATTGGAACTTCCCCGCAGGGTATGGCTTCTTTGGAATATTTGCTGACAGGAACAGAATATTTTTTCAACACCATGGGCAAGTCAGGCAACGCATTATTCCAACAATGTTTACCACTGAAAAATAAAAGGACAACTTCCTAGGACTCCATATTCATTGATCACTCTAGCACTATCCAAATTCACTAAAGAGGATTTCTATGCAGAAAAGGCATTTGTATCCCAATCTGAGAGATGTGTATTCTCCTAGTCGCAGATAGACATTTCAGACAAAATTAAGATGTGCAAAATAAACATAAGACAATAAGAGAACTTGAGTTCAAAGAGTCAATGTTAAGTACATGTATTCAAACTGTCTTGAAATTATTGTGCTATTTTACCTCGTGCACATATTAATGATTGTTGGGTGATGCAAATGGTTTGGGTTTGAGCACCAACCTAATTTGTCAGCTTGAACGTGCATAGTGGCAGACACTGCAGAACAAAGGACTGGAAACATGATTCTGTAAGGATTACCAGAAAAAAGAAAATACATACCCTATGAAGCTTTTATACTCTAAAATTCGTGGGGTCACCATGAGACATGGCAGTGAAGAAAGGCCATGACAAGAGCTATTTGTTTTTGCTGCTGTTTTTCATATATATATTGCAACATGATAAAAATGAGTTCTTTGACATTCTTCCAGAACAAATGTCTTTATACCAAGAAAAAGTTATAAAATATTTGTTTAGCATAAAATTACTTCAGAATGTGACTAAAATATTCACACTAAAAGAAGAGATACCATCTAAGTTTAATCTTATCTGTGGAGCTCTGGTGGTGCTGTGGTTATGAAATGAGCTTCTAAATGCAAGATCAACAGTTCAAATTTTCAGCTGTTCTCTAGGAGAAAAATGAGGTGTGTACTCGTGTAAAGAAACCCAATATAGGATCACTACGTGATCAAATTGACTAGACGATTAATAATGTAGGTAATTTTGGTTTGGGCTTAAGATTACTCAAATTTCTAGTGATTGTTTTTCATTGACTGTAAATTCTCAATATATTCCATACCAGATTAGTGCAAAGCAATAATGTCAATGTTTCTGGGTTTCTGAAGACAAACAACTGAAAAATCACAGAAAACCAATGGAGTACTCTAAGAAAGAGGACTTCAAATGTCCAGAAACAGAATTAAGTTTGAATTAATAATTAAGTTTAGGTCCCTTCAAGATATGTGGGTAACACTCCTGACAACAATGGAATGAATTGATATACTGAAAACTTTAAATCAAAATGAATATCAGAAGATAAACAATGAGGTAATACAAATTAGGCAACATAGTAAAAGACTTGAGAAGTGGAATGGAACAAAATCAAATTGAATCAGTGAGCTCAAAGACAGTCACTGTGACTACAATTGACATCGACATTAGAAGCAATCAACCTAAAAATGGAAGGAATCTGAAAAAAAAGCTTGAGAATATAGGACATGGTGAAGATAAACAACTTACTTCTCATGGGAACCCAGGAGTAAGAAGAAACAACAAAATCTACGAGGAAAATAGAACAAGAAGTCTTGGAAGAAATTTCTGCCATTATCACAAAAGAGGAGAAAAGGATAATGCATCATGGCCAAGGGAGATCCATACCAGGGATGCAACCATGGCTCAACATTTAAAGACAATCAATATAATCCACCACATAAAGAAGACAAAGAATAAGAACCAGATGATCTTACCAATATATGCATTAAAAGCATTTGACAATATGTAACATCTATTTCTGAGCAATAACTCTTAACAAAATAGAGGGGAGGAGGAAATTCCTCAGCATAATAAAAACCATATATGAAAAGTTCAATGGCTAACATCACATGCGATGGGAAATAATGGAAACCATTTCCTCTGAAAAGCGGAATTAGGCAAGGATGCTTCCTATCACCATATGTATTCTACATAGTGCTGATAATCGTAGCCAAAAGTAGAAAGATAAATTCAATGGGATATAATTTGGCAAAAAAGAAGTGAAAAGTTTTTTATTTGCAAATGATACGATTTTATATAGGGAAAACTCCAAGAATTCCACAGAAAGATTGTTGGAAGAAATTCAGGAATTTGGTATGCAGAAATAAATTGGATTCCTATATACCAGCAATGAGAGCTCTGAAAAAGAAATCAAGAAACAATATCATTTACAAAAACCACATCAAAGAAGAAATACCTAGGAATAAACTTAACCTAAGGAACAAAAGACGTGTACAATGAAAATCACAGAATATCACAAGTAACCAAAAGAGACTTACACCAATGGAAGAAAAGTCTTTGTTCATGGATAGGAAGATGAAGCATTGTGAATATATTGATAATACCTAAAACAATCTGCAAATACAATGAAATCTTGATCCAAATACCAACTGCATTTTTTAAAGAAATGTAAAAACTAGTTTCCAACTTTATATAGAGAGAAATAGAGCCCAAGATAAGCAAATAACTTCTCAAAAACAAGAAAAACTTATGAGGCCTTGCATTACCCAACCTCAGAACCTACATACAGCCACAGTAGTCAAAACAACCTGGTGCTGGCACAATGACAGATATACAGACCAATGAAACAGTATAGAAAACCCAGAATTAAAACATCTACCTAAGGGAGCTGATTTTCGACACAGGACCAAAAACATTAAATTAGGAAGGCACCCCTCCTCAATAAATGGTGCTGGAAATATTAGACAGGACCCATATCTGGATCCATGCACTAAAACAAATGAAAGATGTTCAGAGACCTACATGTAAAGCCTAGAGTTATAAGGATCATCAATGAGAAAACTGGAACGAACTTAAGGGCCCTATTGTGGGCATATATAGACTACCACATATAATAAATGAATCACACAGTGGAATACAAAATAGGTGGCTGGGAACTATGAAAAACAAAACACTTATGCACATCAAAAGACTTCATCAAAAGAGTAAAATGAGGGCCCATGATTAGCAAAACTCTTTGGCAATGACATAACCAACAGGATTAATGACTACAATTTATAGAATTCTGCGATGCCTCAATGAGGGAAAAAATACAAATAATCCAATTAAAAGGTGTGCAAAGGAAAAGAATAGATATTTGCCAAGGAAGAACATCTGAATGGTTAACAAACATATGAGGAAATGCTCACGATCACTTGTCATCTGGGGGATGTAAGTTAAAGAGAGAGAGATATATGAGATGTCACCTCACATACAATATCTCAATTTTTAAAAACAAATTAAAACAAAAACTGGAGAGCATACAGAGGGTTTAGAACTTTCTGCTGGTGGGCTTCTAAGCATGTATAACCATTGTGGAAAATAATATGACACTACTTGAAATAACTGGGAATAGAAATAGCATATGGCCTCCTGGTTCTTTCCTCTATTTCCATTTACTTTCCTCTTGTCCCACCATCATATTCAGCCTTCATTCTGGCTTAGTAATTCCTCGCTGCTGCAGTGCCCTTGGTTAACGAGAGGATTATAGAACTGTGTACTCATATCTATATGGTAAGAATTAAGGTTGCAGATAGACATTGGGCCTTGACTCAAGTACTCTCTCAACACAAGAACACTTTGTTCTAACAATCCAGCATTCTGTGATGCTCACCTTCCTGACAAGATCGCTGAGGACTAAATGGGTTCATAATCAAATGTGGTGAAGAAAGCTGATGATGCCTGGCTATCAAAAGATGTAGCATCTGGAGTTTTAAAGGCTTGAAGATAAACAAGCAGCCATCTAGCCGAGAAGCAACAAAGCCACATGGAAGAAGCTCACCAGCCTGTGATCATGAGGTGTCAGTGGGATCAGGTGTCAGGCATCTGAACAAAATCATACCCAATGTGAATGGGGTGGGCACGGAGTGGAGACCCAATGTCCATCTGTAGACAATTGGACATCCCCTCACAGAAGGGTCACAGGGAATAGATGAGCCTGTCAGGGTGCAGTATAACACTGATGAAACACACAACTTTCCTTTAGTTCTTTGATGCTTTCTTCCCCCAAATATCATGACCTCAATTCTACTTTACAAATCAGATTAGACCAGAACATGCAGACTGCTACAAATAAGAGTCCGCAACACAGGGAATCCAGGATAGATAAATCTATAGAGACAGTAATGAGATTAATAAGTACCTAAGGCATGGCAGCGGAGGTAGGGGGAAAATGGGGCAGTGACAAGTATGAGAATGAAAAAAAATTTATGAAATTAATTGTGGTGATGGCTGCATAATTCTTCTTAATATTATAGAACTATTAACATGTTTGGTATGTGAATTACATGCCAATCAAACTATTTTTAAAAATTTAAGAAAATTTTAAAAACTGCAGTTTTAAGTATGGATTGTAACTCAATCCAAACCGAAATCCTCACAACTGGACCAACAGACAACATCGGGATAAAGAAAGTATAGTTTGAAAATTTCAAGTATTTCACTTTAGTCAGATCCTCAATCAATACTCAAAGAAGCAGCAATCAAGAAATCAAATAACATATCTCACTAGACAAATCTGTTGCAAAAGACTCCTATAAAGAGTAATGACGTCACTTGGAGCAGCATGATAAGGCAAGTGGAAGCCTAGGTATTTCCAATTACCTCATATGGTTATGAAATGTGGGGGTTGACTAAGGAAGACTGGAGAATTGATGTATTTGAATTATGGTGCTGGGGAGGAATATTGAAAGAACCACAGACTGCTAAAAGAACAAACCAATCTGCCTTGAAAGAAGTACAAAGAGAATGCTCCTAAGATGTGAATTTGGTTAATTAGACATGTTACCAGGAGAGACCAGTCTCTGAAAAAGAAAATCAGGACGAAACATACAACTTTCCTCTAATTCTTTAATGCTTCTTCCCCCCACACTATCACGGCAACATTCTACCTTACAAATCCGGCTAGACCAGAGCATATACACTGGCACAGATAAGAGGTATCCAGGATAGATAAACCCCTCCGGACCAATAATGAGAGTAAGGATACCAGGAAGGTAAGGGAAAGGTGGGGGGAGAAAGGGGGAGCTGATAACAGCTATGGACATACAACCCCCTCTCAGGGGGATGGTAATGAGAGCATGTTAAAACTACCTTACAAGACGTGGAACTGCCTTGCAAGACGTGGAACTATCTTACAAGAATGCGGGACTTCATTGCAAGATGCTGAATTACATACCACGTATGAACATAAGTGACTCCATTTTGAGAGAGACTAAAAAGGCCAGTAAAAAATGCTGAATCACTGCAGACTTGCTGAAAAGGCCCGGCTAGAAAGACAACTCAAGAGAGCTAGAAACCAAGGAGGAGACGTCAGTTCCTGCTCTCTCCAACTCTACCCAGGTGAGTACCGATGAAGACAATGCCTAACGGGACTAAGGGACAGTAACTGATAAGATGCTGAATTCATCTTATGTTACCCTTCTAGCTAATGACTTAAGTTATGGTAGTTTTAAGATTATTAGATTGTTTGATATGTGCTCGCAGCGAATAAACCGAGCATTGGTGTCTGAATGAAATAAAGTGATGAAATCAATATAAAAACACCTCAAAACAATGATAAAATGCAAGAGATCAGAGAGGAGGTGGGAGAGCTGGTCTACCCTACGCACCCTAACGTGTATGCGCACATGTCCGGCCAGTTGCCCCAAAGCGATCTTGGGCAACTCACCTAAAGGCGGTGAGGAGAACCACAAGAGTCCCTCTTGGAGGGTGCTGGTCTACCCACCTCTGTCAGCCAGAGGCGGCCCTGGGATTCCTGGGTGAGGCCGGCAGGGGGTGGTGCGCAGGTGGAGGGAAGGTGGGGTAGAAAGGGGGAACAGATTACAAGGATCTACATATAACCTCCTCCCTGAGGGATGGACAACTGAAAAGAGGGTGAAAGGAGATATCAGACAGGACAAGATATGACAAAATAATAATTTGTAAATTATCAAGGGCTCCTGAGGGAGAGGGGAGCAGGGAGGGAGGGGAAAAATGAGGAGCTGATATCAAGGGCTCAAGTAGAAAGAAAATGTTTTGAGAATGATGATGTGACAACAAATGTACAAATGTGCTTGACACATGGATGGATGTATGGATTGTGATAAGAGTTGTACGAGCCCCCAATAAAATGATTTTTAAAATGTCAAAGAGCATTAAATAATTATTGATCGCACTGCTCGTGACAGATGGACAATAGAAAAGTGGGTGAATGGAGAGAGCGGTTGGTGTAAGACATGAAAAAATAGTAATTTATAAGTTATCCAGGGTTCATGGGGGGGAGGGGGATGAGCTGATACCAAGGACTCAAGTAGGAAGAAAATGTTTTGAAAATGATAATGGCAACACATGTACAAATTTGCTTGACACACCAGATATATGCATGGATTGTGATAAGAGCTGTAAGAGCTCCCAATAAGACGATTTAAAAAAATTTTAAAAATCAGGTCATCAAAAAAAGCAGAGACAAAGACCCTCAAGGACTTGGTTTCACACATTTGTTGCAACAATAGACTCAAACAGAGCAATTTTGAGGATGTTGCCGGACTGGAGAGTGTTTCCTTCTGTTGTTCATGGGTTGCTAAAAATTGGAATGGACTCGAAGGTACCTAACAAAAACAGCAAACTTCAAAATGGTTTAACTTCACTCTTATAATATAGTGAAATCTGTATCGATGTAGATATTTGTTCTAAAGACACATTTCTTTAAGGCTTGACAGAAAATATATTTTCATTAAAAAGTGATTTTTAAGGCAAAATCACATGATTTTACTTACTGATTATCTAAGGATCTAGGCTGCATAGTAAATTAAAGCATGCTGTCAGAAATAAATTTGCTTACTTATAGCCTACCTTTTTAGTTTTGATTTCAATTTATCTAGAATAAATATGAAAATCTTATTTTAGACCTGTCAATATCTTGAATGGCTAATGACTTAATAGAAAATAGTACAAGTTATGGTATAATTATACCTAGACAAAACTCTTGTCAACTGTGCCAATTCTCTGATATTAGCTAACAATTTATGTCAGTTGCTGTCATGCAAGTTTCAAGTCTTGAGATTTTCTCCTCTCTTGGCTGTTAATGCATTCTGACATTATTAATGGCTCCCTTATGGAATCACACAGCAAACTGAAAGCTCAACTCTCTAGGTGTTAGCATTTATATTTCAGAATCACTTAGCAGAAAAAAAAAACAAATTTAAACTTTCCTGCACCAAGCAATCCCATCACACTCAGTCATCTTTGGGAACTGTCTAAGAAGAAAAATGAGACCTGAGCATATGAGGCGAGACCTGTTAGCTATTGCATGTTGTTGGTATAATTTGATTGCTACTCCCACTTCTGCACATGCTATTTTAATTTCACTAGCTAAGCCTTTTTAGCTTATGTTTCTGACAATCCCCATACTTTTTCAATTCTATTGAATACATTCCCTATTCTTTTTTTTCCCCACACAAATCATACGCATCTCTGAAGGTTCAGGTCAAATATCACCTAACAAGCCTTTGTGGAATATTATTGTTAATGTCATTCTCACATGTCTTTAACTCCTACCATTCCTAAAGTTTGTATTGTACAATTTGGCACTTAAAGAAAAGAGACTCATGATTGCTCAGTGTGAAACTTTTCTCTTCATCTAGGGGACAAACATAATCTAGCCTGTACAATGCTCATTTGGCCATTTAACTAATTTGACTATTTAATTACTTTGGGTAGTATTTCTGTATATAATGGTGTTAAGAGCCATTTTTCAGTAAGGAAAAACAAACAAATAAGCTAACCAACTATTTTCACAGAAGATAAATAGTGCAAAACAACCCAGGTAATACCCCTTCCTAGATATCAAAAAGTAGATTCAAAATATTTGTTATATCCCTTCCAGCAGTTCTGTGCAGCAGCAGATGTACTAATTTTCCCATTTTACTGATGATAAACTGAGACTTGAAGAATTAGGCTGTTTTTCCATTTTTGATTAGTTATTGAAGGCTGAACTATGATTCAAACCTAGGTCAGCCTCTATACCAAACATGTGCTATGATGAACTAAGTATATCATATAGTTTTCATAAGATGAATGTGAGTGCCCTGGGGAGTGATAAAGTGCAGAATTCTTTCTTTCAAATTTGAAAGTAGATGGAATCACATGGGCACACCCTAGAGGAACCCCATAGTTTCTCTGTTCATGTTTTTTTCCCCAGCAGTTAGACGCAGTACTTGTTGTTTCCATTTGAATATGACTTGATACATCAACTTGTCATTTTGAACTATTTAGATAGGAGGAAAGAGAGCAAACTGAAGGAAGTCCCATCTCTGCTAAACCTGTCGTATTCCTAAGAAACTTCAGTTACTTGAGCTGACTGAGACTTAGTATGCACAAAGCTAGCTGATTGAACAAATCCTGTTAAGTACCAAAGAGAAAAGCAGGTCCTCAAGTTTCTTAGGCATCACATAGAAGGTCAAATAACTACATAGAATATCAATAGTGGATGTTTTCACATGTATTCTAAATGTAAGAAAGTTTGATTTTATTAGGATTCTTAGATTCTTTGCCAACTTATAGTATTTCATATAATCATTAGAAGCTCACTGCTTCTAGCAGTCAAGGGTAAGGGTTTTGTTTTGTTTTGTTTTTAAAATAATATTACATAGCTTGATTTAAACACAATATAATTAGAGATATCCTAACAGGGAAAAAAAGTTCTTAGGCCTCTAAATTGGTATAACATGAACTACTCATTCAGGCACAGTCTCACTGTTATTGGTGTCTCTTTTAATACATGATCAAATGCAGTGTTTCTTAAAATGGGTGACATTGACCCCTGGGGAATGCTGGAATGATCAGCTGGGCATTGGGGGATAGCTACAAAAGGAGATACCGACATTTTATCCTGGATATGGTATAAAAGTTTAATTACGAGGGCAGTTGAGAATATATGAGCTATTGTCAAAAATCAGTTCAATCTCAGGACTTGTAGATCAACTGCAGACTATTTAAATTCTCTTTGCACAAATTAAATTGTAATATGACTTCAGTGATTTCCTCATTCTCAGTGCATATTTTCCTGAGAAGCTTCCCTTAAATTTCTATGCCTCTATCAAAGAGTCCTGGTGGTGTAGTGGGTTATGAGTTGGTTTGAAAACAATGAGATCAGTGGTTTAAACCCCACCAGAATTTCTGCAGGAGAAACGTGAGGCTTTCCACTCCCAGAAAGCTCTACAGCCCCCAAAAGGATGGGAAAAGTTTGGAATCCTCATACACTGCTAAGGAGTTGTAAAATTGTGCAACAAATATGAAAATGAGTATGGTGTTTCCTTTAGCAAACTTTTAAAGCAATGATATATGGCCCAGTAACCTCTCTACTTGGTATATACTCCAAAGAAATAAAGAACAAAATATGGACAGTGTATGCACACTCAAGTTGACTGCAGTGCTATCCACAATGGAAAAAAGACAGTAACAACCAAATGCTTGTCTTAGAGGAATGGATAAATCAACGTTTTTACATACATGCAATGGAATATCATGTATCCCTAAAGAGCAATGATAAAGCCTTAAAATGCGTCATGACTTTTATGACTATAAAAGACATAACTCTCAGCAAAGTTAGTCAAGTCCATAAAAACCAATACCACATGATACCGTTATTATAAAAGAAGCATCAACCAAAATGGCTTCACACCAATCAAAATAGACTTTGTTGATTGTTACAGGGAGGCCAGGGTAAGCAAAGTGAGAGAGGAAGAAGAACCTAAATGCCCACCTAGACACATGTAATGGTGAAAAAAGATAATAACATATATTAACAGATACATAGATATTAGCATAGGTAGATACAGAAGTAAACAGATAATAATAAAAGAGATACATATAAAAACCAAATGGTTTTTTAAAAAGATGTTCAACATCAACAAATAAAAAAAAAACCCTGCTACCATCGAGTCTATACAGACTCATAATGACCCTATAGGTCATGGTAGAACGATCCCTGTGAGCTTGCTATATAGGATTATAACGCCTCAGCTCTCTCCAGAGTACTGGCTGGTGGAGTCAAACCACCAACCTTGCGGTTAGAATCACAATGCATAAAATCGATGTCACCAAGACTCCTTCAACATCAACAAAATATTTATTCTTTAGATCTGTGCATAAAAGGAATTTTACAGCATAAGAGGTAATACAAGAGCAGTTCTAAAATGTAAGTTGGAAAAAAAAGACCATGACGTTTTCCAAGACTTAGATTAAGTCTCAAGAGTTCTCAAGAGTTAGATTGCCAAGCCATTCTCCTAACCTTCCAACTTTTTGGTTGACAGCTAGTTGTTGGCACAGCCCAGAGATACCTCAGACATCACTGGTGACCTTCTGAAGGAAAATTTAGATGGGTGATGATTAATTAATGTGCTAGGATTTAAGCATCTATCAGCATTCTTAGACTCTAAAGTGACAAACATCAGCATTCTAGAGCTGTATGTGACAGAAAGCTGGACTATATCTGAACTCTCCTACTGGGGCCATGAGAACAGGGGAAAATAAATCTATAAACTCAGAAAACCTAACTACTCTGTCCTATAGGATCACCATGAGTCAGAAATGATTAAAAGATAATAGTTTCTTTTTTTTAACGGCTTGAACCATATGGGCACTATACAAAGGAAGGAATACCAGATGTCAGAAAATATATCATGCCGGCTGCCTATGTATTTAATAGATCTATTATATAAACAAAACACGTTTGCATATAGTATTTTAAGCTAGTATCATTAGCCAGTAACATTAAAGTGATTATGAATAAGAGTGACTCATTTTTCATATTATTTTTTCTTACCCACAATCATATAAGCACAAAGAATTTCTTTCTTTCAAGACTTAAATTATTTCCTCGGTATTGGTTAGTGAATATGGGAACTAATTTATTTCAGGTCACTTGATTCAATTACATAGTATATACTCATTTCTGTGCACTATAGGATAATGGAGTATGATCTAGTTGACTTTTTAATACAGCTTTCAATGTCCAAAGAAACCTTAGTATTATAGTGGGATAAACATTGAGTTGCTAACCACAAGGTCAGAGGCTCAAACCTATCTAATTCTCTGTAGGAGAAATGCGAAGCTGTTGGCTTCTGTAATGGTTTAAAGTCTCATAATCCAAAAGGAGCAGATCTACTCTATCTTATAGGGCCAATATGATTCAGAATTAACTGGAGGGCAGCAAGTTTCAATGTCTAACTTATTAGCAGGAATCAGAAAACAAAAATCCAGTTCAATATATTTTGGTAAGACCACATTTTCTTACATATTGAGAAAAAATATGTTAATGAACTGAAGACTATCCAATAGTAAGTATGACATTGTATTTCCATGTCTGTCTTAATTCCATTTCTATTTTATATCATGGAGTCCTGGAACAATGCCATGATCAGGTAAGCATTGGACTGTTCATTGAAACAATGGCACCAATAATTGAGGCGTTCAACTCCAATAAAGATTTGCAACCTTGGAAAACCCATACAGGTTTCCTTTGAGTTGGAATCTACTTCATGGCACTAGGATTGGTTTTGTTTTTTGATTGATATAAATTTTACTATTTGGCTGTAACTGTCTGTTTATGAATTTCCATCATATTCATTATTAAATGAAAATTCTTGTTAAATTCTTATAGTTCACGTAATTTGTCTATCAACTGCTACTGCTTCTTTATAAGGTGTACATTACAGCATACATTAACTTATAACAATGAAAGTGAAGCTCTGAGTATTTGAATCACAAAAGCCTCCTTATACCTACACATTTTGTCCACCCAATACATACATAGAAAAAAATTGAATTACAGAGATACTATATTAAAAGGACCACAGAAATACTATTTGTTGTGTGTGACATTGAAAAAATGTTGAAAATATATAAACAGCATGAGGAGATACAATGAGTTCTTATTCCAAGGAACAAGAAGTACAGGTTTGTTTGTGGCAGAAAATAAAAGATAAAATAATTTTGATTATCCAAAAACCAGCCAACCAAACAAATAAAACTATGTGGAGACTTTAGGCACAATGAGTCTCATTACCACACTATGTTAGTGACAAATCTTTGAAGACAAAAAGGAAACTGGGTGAGTGGAATGGACTAAATTGACTGAAATTAGCATCAAATTTATAGATTTTGATACATTAAGTCAGAAAGTACGTCAGAGGAAGGTGTTAAAACTAGCATATTTCTCAAGATCAATGCAGGGACCAGGTGTTACATTTGACAATGAAATAAAAGAGGCAAAAGAAGTCTGGTGGGCGAAACTCAAAGCGTAAAATTGAAATGCAGGAGTTATAAATGTACTCCTTGGAAGTAACTTGATATTATGTGTGGGTCTGTGTGTGAGAAAGAAACGTAATATAATCCATCACTTGAAAACTTGCTGGTGATCACAATGCATACTTCAATCTTTTTATTATTAAAATAAATGTAACCCTAAATTTTATATAGTGGCATTTCCTTGCCTGCTTCAAAAATTTCTTCTATGAATTAAATAAGAATAAGCAACTGGAGTGCTTTTTTTATGCTGGCCTCTATTTCTGAAGGTATTAATGTGCTCTAAGTTCAGAATAAAAAGATTATAAGAGACACATGGTTTATTGTTTTGTTTCAAAGCAGTCTCAAAATATAACATTGTACACTATTCTGCATGTTGCATTCAACTATCATTTTATTATCAGACAGTCAGGAATGGTTCTGTTCATGAATACATTTTTCTTTTCCATTTTCCCTAAAATGGACGTCTTCAAGGTGATCAAACTCAATCTGACATTGATCAGTACACTTTTGTACTCAGCATATACTCAAGAAACTCTGCTAATGGGGGGTGTGGGGGGCGGGCGCAGAGCATCTTAAAGATTTTTTTTAAAAAAACATAGAAAGAAAACTATTATGTAAAACAGGAGATCCGGTTTCCAACAATAGCATTTACTCTCTGTGTGAGTCTGGGAAATAATAGCTATTAGCAAAGATTGAAGGTCTGCTTACTAAAAAAGCACTGAGATCTTTTTTCTTCTTCTTCTTAACAAATGTTATCAAATTTATCCTAACTGCACGCCTAACCATTTTCACCTTTTAATCCTGGGCCCAATGTTGGAAACCTTTCCAGTTCTCTGCTGTCCTCGTAGGCAATCACTTCTGTGTGATCACTGCATGTTGCTTATAAAACCCATTAATATCTATTTATATTTATTTTGTATTATAATAAGTGGTTCATATAACATTCTGTTTCACTATACTGTGAGCTAATGAAAGACAGAATCTATAGTTTTTTCCTTTTTTATGATTAAAGGCCAATATTTGCCCAAGTACTTAGCAAAAACGAAGCTCTCAATAAAGCTTCCAGTTAAAAAAATTCTTATATTAAATGATAATAGCCCAAAGTAGAAAGTCTACAAATAGTTTTCTCTGGAAAATATTTTAAAAAGTAGAAAGAGTGGGGCATATGGTACAAATAATTTATTTACCCTCATTTAGAGCAAAATGCATTTTGTACAGGTGTAAATTATATCGCCTCAGAAGAGCTAACTCTCCATGACATGTTTATTAGAAATAGTTTTTAATTTGTATTTTGATATATTGTAAAACTCCCTTTCAAATGAACAATGTAGCTTTTAAAAGTTATTGCAATAGGAAAAATATCAATATATGCCTCATTTGTTTCTATATTACGTATTAGAAATAGTGCCATACACTCAGAGGTGATGCTAATGAGAAAAGGAAAAAGCCCTATTGTGTTGGTAGACCCCCTCCAGAATGTCCAAAGTATATCAATGTTACATAATTTCATGTTAACCTGAAGCTTTGTAAAAGTGTAGGGGTGGAATCTCACCAGTCATTCTCATAACAAGGGCCCTGGGAACCTCCGCCCCCTTCCCCACCCCCACCCCACCCTCACACAACCCTCCCGCAACACACACACCTCTCTACCTCCACATTCCTACTGGCAGGCTACTCTGAGACCTGCTAGAGCCCTATGATGCTTCCACAACCATTGGATCCACAAGACTTTTCACCCACTGGCCAGTGATCTTCCTGTATTCTGCATCATTGCATGTGGTTGCATGTGTTTGAAGAGGGTCTTATGGACTATAATCGGACTTATGGACTTGATCTGGACTGGGCTGGGATATTTGTTTATATATAATAACTTCTTGATATAAAGCTTTCTCTGACACATATATGTATAAGTGTCACTGGATTTGTTTTCTCTAGTCAAATCGGCCTAACACAATCAATTTTCCAAGAAATCCCCATTTTAGGCCAAAAAAGTAAATAATTCTGGGAATGCAATATTTTGACTGAAATTTCAGATCATTGTGTTCAACCTCATCATTTTAGATGTCAAAGACACAGACAAAGGGGGTAAATAAAATTACTGGACAACGGTTACCTAACCTTTACAAACCCACTGCCATTGAGTCAAACCTGACTCATAGCAGCCCTATCTAGGGTTCCCAAGGTCATATTTCATTTAAAAATTGTTTTATTGATATAAAAGTCACATATCATACACTTCCATAATTAAGTCGCTTTTTAAAAGAGTTGCATATACATTATCACAATCAATTTTAGTACCCCCTCTCCCCACCCACATTCATTATTTGATCCTCAATTCCCCCGCAGCCCCCCCCTTCCAGATAAACCATTACATCAGTCATTGTCTGTATGTATCCACTCCTTCTGTGGAAATCTAACAGAAATAAATTTTTTTAAAAACAAAGAAGAAATAATAATAATAATAAATATTATAAAGATAAAAAGAAAGTAATAAACAGTAAGTAAATCTAGAGAAGAAATTATGTCGTGGAACAAGCGAGAAATGTCTAAACCTAGAGCAAATTTACATTGGGTCAGGAGGGGGGAGTGGCCAGTTGATCAAGTATCATATTATACCAAGGTTCAATCCACCACAGTCAAGTTTACAATAATCTCTCTGTCTGATAAAAAAGCAGTTCAAGCCATTGGCCTGTAGCTAGTTGGACCTGCAAGAGACTTAATCTGACTAGATAACTCTGCAGATGGATTTTAGACTCCCACTGTCCTTCGCACTGTCATCTAGTCAAAGCTGATTCATAGCCACCACCTGTGAATTTCAGAGCCTGCAACTTGTTCCGGGGACTAGAAAGCCCAGTGTTTCTCCTGAGGAACTACTAGCAGTTTTGAACTGTCGACCATGCGAATCGCAGTCCAACATGTAACCACTACACCATCAGGTCTCCTTAGTCTTTTACAAATTGAGAGTTCACAATTTAAGCTTGAATACATTTCCCTTCATCATATTTTGATTTTGCTATTGTCGTTTTTGGTTCACACGGTTGGTGTGCATCATCCATGTGAACTTAGTTTGCACCTCACCCAGATGACTGCTTGCTTGAATACAAACCTTTACAACCACATATACCATTCCCCTTGATAGCAGGCCAACTGTAGGACATTTTTAACTTCTGACTCTGGGCCCTGCATTTGGCTTGCCTCATCCTAACCTTCAGGTTTGGCACTGAATAGCACCCACAACCATGAGATATTTCCCCAAACTTTCATGAATTTCTTGGATTTTGCAGGAAATTTTAGAGCCCAGGTATATGAGAGACTATACTCAAAGGAGGAGTGGAGGTGGAGGAAAATGGAGCAAAACAACATCTTGGAAGATTTGAACATTTGGGACATTTTTAATCTACAACTCCTTGGCACTAGTCTGGTATGAATTATTTCAAAGTAAATTATCAGTACAGGAATATATACATATGAATTATGAGTATACATGTTAGCCAGACAGAACTGGGTATGGAGGTGGCGGTTGGGGGTTGGGGGGAGTTGACAATGGAAGTTGTAGCACAAAAGGGAGGTGGAGGCACACTTCCCGCATGCTTCTTTGTACAAAGGAAAGTGACAGGCAGATAGGACATTTCCTTATCAGTGGAAGAGATAGCAAATTGATCTAAGCTGGGAAAAGCAGGATGCTTACAATACTCCCACAATAGTTGAATGAACCTTTGGTTGTGGGCAGGGGTTGGCAACAGGGCACAACATGAACTCTAGGTGCGGGGGCCGTATGTGTACTTGGAAAAGAGTGGTAAGCTACATAAAGTCAGCCAATAGCGGAAGAGTCATCCAAAAGCCAGCCAATGGTGGAAGTTTGCCATTAACAGGATAAAAGCCTGGCTCTTACTTCAGTCTACCAAAACTTCAGATTAGGTGGGGACCCTTTGGTGTTTCACACCAAAATTCTTCCTTAATAAATTCACTATTTATTTTCAAACCATTTTTTCTCAGTTTGATCTGAATGCTGTCCACTGTCTAAATTATTTCTTGTGAGAATGAAAAGAACTAAAAGAGAAGAGGCATGAAACATTTAGCCTCCTCCCTGTAATACAAGGAAGAAAAAGGAACATTAAACGAAGAATGAAAAGCCCTGTTTGCTGGAACAAAAGTATGTATTTAATAAATAGGTGGTAGGTCCAGAAAAACGTGGATGCCAAAACAAGGAGACATGTAAATATAGTAAGACTTCTGTTAATAAATAAGCAATAGAAACTGAAGAATTCTGAAACGGATAATCCATAATTAGTGTTAGTATTTAGGAAGAAAAACAAACAGGTGTAAGAGCTGGAACTCAAAAGGACTGTCTTGTTTTTCTTGATCTTACATGGTTCTTCCTGCCTTTGACAGGGTAAAGTCTTACCACTTCTCCATTTCTCTCTGATAATGGACACTATTTGAGTTTTTGTTCTCTAACAGTTTTTCATGCATTGCATGGCTTCCAGCTTTCTCAGTCTGTTCTTCTCCTTGAGAAGTACTCAAAGGAGAAGTCTAGGAGAGGGGAGATAAGTTAGAGTTTACAGCACTTACTCTAATGAGCATACAGTTAAAATACACTCAAAATTCACTCTTCTGGATTAATCATAATATAAACTCCAACTTTATCAGAGGTCTACTTTCCAGAAATTTGGTGAAACTTTCAATATGAGTTGTAAATCTGGCATATTTTCATTATTTTTTTTAAAAGTGGGAACACTATATCACAGATAAGAGTTGACAACTGCAGCGGGATCAGATGGTCTACAATGGACTCTAATTCAAATCAGCAGCAGGACACAACAGAAAGGGAGGAGGACTAGTACTGCAAAGTCAAAGACAACACAAAGGAAAACTTGTCTAGCCTCCAAAGCATAAAACCTGTTAAATCTTTCTCGCATTGTTTTCTCTGACTTTTGGGTACTAACATTAGAGGGTTGTTTTTTTTTAAATCACTGTTACATTGTTACATGGGGTGTGTTCTACAGCAACAAGTTATAGAATTACAGATTTAATAATAAGATTAAGTTCTCTACTAAACATACTATCACGCCAAGGGGCTCACTGCCAGTGTACAAATACATAATCCTTTAAAAAGTTGGATTGGCACAGTGGCTGTAAGAATGCGCTAAAACATAACAATAATTGTTAGGATGTCACAAGATCGAGCAGTATTTTGCTATGTTGTAAATAACAACTAACAAGGGATCTAACATTTTGCTCCACCAAAAGTCTGGTAAATTATTACAAGGATTTGACAAAATTTTATTTTATTTTTTATTTATTTTCTCATTTATTGTGTGACTATAATATGCACATTAAAATAATTATTATAATTCTCATAGCAATCATATGAGAATTAGATAAACATACCCATTTATCAAATGTAAGTAGAAATCAAAGTGTCAGGTCTTTCTTCACAGGAACATATGTATGAACAAGAACCTCCAAATTTTTAGGTTACCTTCCAAACCACTCCTAGCACCACCTAGACCTTACCTCAACCTGACCTATTTCTACTGTTATCCCCAATTCAAGTGGCCTACATTGAAATACATGCTTTAATGGTAAGTCCACATGAAATACATACAGTAAATTGTGCAACCAACTTTTAGCACTATGAAATCAATGTTACTTAAAATTTTGTCACTTAAAATCAGCAAGATTACATCTTCATTATTAAAAAAGTGCTGTGCTTGAGCTCTGGACATTGCAAATGGCTTCAGGCATAGGCTGAGTAAATCTCTATGTAAAGAAACAATTGATATAAATAATTATTCCTTACATTTTGATAACTATATTTCACTCATTTGAATTATTATCATCTTAAATTCGTATTTAAATTCAGTATTTGGGGGTATACTGGGCTACACATTGGTCCACTTACTGCAAGATCATGGGATAGTTCGACCCTGTTTTACAGTGTCATTATGAGTCAGAATTGACTTGTTGGCAGTGAGTTTATAGTGTCTGAAGTAGTCACTATAAAGAGCATAGTAAGCAACCTGTGTTCTCAACATTGTTTGCCAATACTTTGTAGTCTATTTGCTCCAGAAACAAAGCAAACCCTCAGTCTGTTAAGGTTTTGATTTATCTGCTGTAGGTGCTCACAGGGACATGACACCCCTCTGCTATGTTGTCCACATACACTCGCATGCCATGGGAATTTGTATGATATCAGGTCACACCTGGAATGAATGTTCTTTGTGTAGATGACATTTTTGTAAATACAACAAGAATGGGAGCCTAGAAGGGGTAGAGGAAGATCATGGATTTTAGAGTTAATCCATTTATGTGTGAATCTCTCAATTTGACATTTCCAAGCTCTGAAACATTAGACATATTATTTAACTTCAATGAGCCTTAGTTTCCTCAAAGAAAATGGGACGTAACTTCCATAAATAATGAAGTAAAAGTGAACATTGCTAAAGAACATCTAGGATGATGCTTTTTTGTCACTTAAAATCAAAACTTACAAATGTTTAAAAGTAAATAATTTTATAATCAAAGTCAAGAATAAAAGCTAAGGCTTAAAACTTTGGTCATGAAAAAAGGGGTGGGAATTTTCCATCATATCTAGAAAACAAAACAAAACCAATCACCTCAAACTTTTAAATAATGTCACATTAGGGCATGCAAGGAGTCTTAATGGCATAATGGGTTATATGTTGGACTGATAACCATAAAGTCAGCAGTTTAAAACCACCAGCTCCTCCAAGGAAGACTTTCTAGTCTCATAAGGATTTTCATTGTCAGAAACCAAAGGGGCACTTCTATCCTGTCCAAATTCAGTCACTGAGTCTGAATTCAATAGTACTGAATTTAGTGTTTAGAAACTAAGAGCATGTTGATTCTTCTTAATTCACCTTTTTAAAAATTAGTCTTTTAAAATTAGTAGTTATTTTAAAACGTGTTGTATTTAAAGTCCTCCACCACTTGGCCCTTCATAATGAAAATACCCTGAAAATATTCCCTGATCCAACTTTGGAAAACTTCTAAGCTCAAATATTTCCTTGATAAAAGGCAGCTGACATACCTATCGAACAGAATTTCTTTTTCATACAGCAGAGAGAAATCATAACAAAAAAACCACATCCTGAACTTATAGTCAAATCTAAGTGCTTTGGCTTTGAGAGAAAAATAAATTATGAAGTGTGTGGTTCAAAAAAGCTTTAAAAATACATGAATATCTTAAAAGCACTATCAAAAGTAGCATATGATGTGAAATTGAGGCTGACCCCTAACTGGAGTTAATGGTAGTATGTACCTTGACAACTGTTGTGTGGCGCTATGACCCCAAATAATTTTTCCTCAAGATATCCTGTGTTGCTAATGAAGACAGATTGCAAGGTGCTCCAGTAAGTACATATATTGAAATCAATGAAAATTCTGCCTAAGAGTAAGTAGTCTAGCAGTCTCTGATTCAATTATGCATTGTTTAAAATGGTCATTTTCTTGAATTATCTTTTTAATTTTTTTTACTTGCAATAAAAGTAAAGACTCTGATATTGATCTTCACCTGAATATCTAAAAATTCTTAGAGTTATTCTATTTAAAACAAACAAAAACGTCATCCTTGTATGACTCTGTCAATAGTTACAGACCATTTAAAATATGAAAGAATTATGAGCTCGTTTTATTCATGAAATATGATTAGTGGAACCCCCAAGGATTTCTTAACAGTAATGTGATAAAATATAAAATGAGTGTAGCAATTCCTTCATCAAATGCATTTACGGTTAACATATCAAATTAGTGATCCTGTTAGTCACTATCCCATGATTGCAAGGTAATTCTTTTAAACTATGGGGATTCTCACACTTTATCCCTGGTAATTAGCCTTTCTAATCCAGCAAGACATTTTTCATTAAGGACTATCATAATACATTTAACATTGCAAAAACATAGCATTTTCTTTAGTATTTCAAAACCTAGTGTTCTCTATGGCCCATATGTCTTCTTGTTTGTGTTTTTTCCCTCCAGTAGCACAAAGTGGTAATCTTAATATTTCCATACACATATATGTTTGGGCATTTTCCTAGCCGAATATAAAATTATATGAGTTTAAAGCTAGAGTTTTCTTTCAAATTATTTCTTGTCTCAAAAATCACTTTTCATTATTTCTATTAATATCCGATAGGAAATTATTACAGTGATCAAAAGGATGAGATTTAGAATCGGATGCAGTGAGTTGGCACTCTATGTTTGTTACAGTACTTACTAGAATTCTCGGTACGTCAATTTTCCCATCTATGAAATATAATTATGGATAATAACAAATGTGTAACAATCATAGGTTTGAACTGGAATTTAAATGAATTAATATTTTTATTTCTTAAGAGGATGACTAGTACAGAGTTTTTGCTTTTTTTTTCAATAAAATAGATCAATTCTAGATCCATAATTAACCTTCATTTGCCCCAAGTAACCATTTTTTCCTGCTTTTCCTTATCGCATTTATATCACTTCACAGTCTTCCCACTATTTGATATACCACTATTTAATATCCACTATGTTATTACTCTCTGTACCAGAGGTCAATTATATTTTTTATAGGAGACATATGAGTTATGGACATTCGCATTTGGGGAATTCAACTTAGACAATAGTATCATGCTCCCAAAACATTCGACAGTGGTTCTTTAGTACTATTGTTCTGAGCTATTTATTACTCAATGACTGCAATACAGGATTGTAATATATCAATATCCCCGTAAAAGTTGTAGATGTCTGTATTTAATGAAGCACCGTGGTAGCCAAGTTATTATTTGTGTTCATATTCAGAAACTCATCTTTGTAGAGGATTTTGTCATAAACAATTCAGTTGTCTTTGAAAATCCTGGAAATTCTTGAAAGACCTTAGTATACCAGCTGAGCTTGTTACACTGTACTGCGAGTCACTTTCTTCTTGTGCTGGTGAATCAGTAGCTGGCTCTCAAGCTGAGTCGGTAGAAGCACCTGTCTGCAGGCTTCTAAGGAGTTGAATCAATTGTTTTAACCTCGCTAAATCCATTGCTTCAGAAAAATGTTTAAAGCTGATCAGTCTAGAAAACTCTTCATTGGAGGGCTCAATGCAAAACAAATGAGAATACCCTTGAAGCCGTATTTGGCAAATACGGATGGATTATGGGAGTACTCCTGAAGAAAGACTTTGTTTTCCTGAAGAAAAACAAAGAGTTTGTTGTTGTCACCTTTGAAAGCTCAGCGGATGCTAAAGATGCAGCCCAAGTTATGAATGGAAATCTTAGATGGAAAACCCACCAAAGCCTAACAAACCACTAAACCAACATTTGAAAGTGGTAGACACAGACCCCACCACTTCCAAGAAGCTGAGCTGCCCCCCATTCCAAGGTCTTTGAGGGGGAAGAAGAGGCAGTGGAGGAAATAGGGGACCCCCTTCATGTGGGTAATATATGGATAATAGTGGCTATTCCATGAATTTTAACATGAGTTCTTCCAAGGGACCACTTCCAGGAAAAAGATGACCTCCACCATGAAATGGAGGGCTGCCTGCTAAAAGTTTAGCTCCTCCAGGACCATGAAGAACCCACTTATCACATCGGATAGTTATGGAGGCTCACCACAAAGGGAGCTGCTGCCTCTCACAGAGATGTTCTTTTGCCCTCAAGAGATGATATATATTCTAAAGACAGTTATTTGAGCCAAAATTACCCAAATTCTCATGATACAAGAGATTATGCACCACCATCAAAAGATTATACATACCATGATTATGGTCATTCCGGTTCAGTGCGCATGATGACTATCCATCCAGAGGTTATAATGAGAGATGGCTATGGTCATGCTCATGACGACTCAGACCATCCGAGCTGAGGCTCCTACAGATTCCTATGAAAGCTTTGGTAATTCACATATTTCTCCACCTACATGAGGACCTCTGCCATTTTATGGTGGAAGCAGTCACTATGATGAGCAGCTCACAGGACAGATGGTAAAGTTGAGACAGTTACTCAAGCAGCCAAGTGATCTTTACTCAAGTGGTCATGATCTGGTTGGCAGACAAGAAAAAGGGCTTCTTCCTCTATGGAGAAGGTGTATCCTCCTACAGGTAATGTAATTCCTACTGCAGTTCCAACCACGGAGCTTTAAAAGGTGATAGCCATGAAGACATCTAATCTGATTGAGAGGGGGTGGGGGGCAGAAGCAGATTCTAAAAACAAACAAAACTTTGAGTCAAAAATCCCTGCTCAAAGAAACAAAAAAATTGTGGGATCTGTCCTGTCATAACTACCTAAGGATTATCAAGGAAAAACTGTTACTTAAAAAAAAATCCTGTTTTAAGTTCTCCACAATTTGTATGTTCTGCTGAGGAAAAAGTAAAACCCGTTTAATTTTATTTGATTTTATAACATTGCTTGACACATTGAAATCTCAAAATGTTCTCAGGGTGAAAAACTTGAGATGCTTACATAAGAAAAGTGTTATAAAGTCAGTAAACCCAAAACAAAAGAATAATGCTTACCATTGTATTGCCTTTTTTACATTTCTTTGGGAATCTGCAAGAGCCTCTCTTTCACTCCTCCCCCCATTTAGATCCTTTAAAGTGTGTGTTAAACAACTCTAGAATACTAAGTGAAAAGTTTGGACAAACTAACCATGGAGCTGCAAATAATGCTTGCTCTCAGAGTTTCAAATTTTTTTAACTGTAGTATCTCACTTTTAAAGGAGTCACTCAATACAAAGGTGAAAATAGATAAACAATGAAGTTCTTCAACTTATCAAAGGCTTAAGACTTCTAATAATTTAATCAGCCAGCTCCACGTGAGTTTTAAAGCATCAAATGCCTGTGAAACAGCAAAGATGGTTCATGATTATGATCGTTGCTGGTCATGGGAGTGCTGATTTATTCACTTGATTAAGCTGGGGCAAGAGAACACAAATGTTAAGAGCTGCTGAAGCAGAAGAGCATTGATTATCAATAAGTCACACCAGTTGGTGGTATTCATTAGAGCTGGTTTCATCCAGGCAATAGCTTTTGCTATTAAGGACTCCCTTGGAACTAAGCGAGGAGGCCATTAATGTCCGTTAGCCTTGGGACTTTGAATCAGTTCATGCTGGCCGGCCACCCCTAATGAGGATTTGCCACCTCGCCACCACTCCTCCGCACCCCCTTCCCCACCAATCCACCTTGCATGGATTCAGCATCTGTTTTAGTAAAATCAATCATCTTGAGGGATCTTGTTAAAATGTGTAGTCTGATTCAGTCCATCTGAGGCTAAGGGCTAGTTCTAGCAGGGTATTTGAACCAGATTAAGTAGATTCAAACCTGATTAGCTTCCACTGGGGAATAGAACATAATTGGCCAAATAAAGAAAGGGAAGAAAGGACATTGGGGGAATGGAACAAACTGGAAGGGAGGATCATTTGGAAGATAAGATGACAATGAGATCCAGTGCTAAAGTATATTTTTAAAACTGGTAACAAAACCACTTAGGTCACTTGATTCACTGTAGCCTACTTCACCTCTTATTTCCTTTCTTGGAAACAGATTCAGATTCTTTAGTAATTTTGAGACTAGACTCAATAATATAAAAGCTAATGACATCAATAAGGATTTGAGATTAACAAATCCTTTGTGTTGGAGTTGGAGCAATTCTATCATGTTTTAGCATTTGCATTTGGGAAAAATTATATGAACATTTTTATTAATGCTATCCCAATACTAATACATCATCCCATTAATGCTATCCCAATACTAATACATCATCCTTCTTCAAAGAATTGGAAAAACTGATTACTAATTTCATATGAAGAGGGAAGAAGCCTAGAATTACAAGAGAATTCCTCAAGAAGAACAAAGTGGGAGGGCTTGCTCTACCTGACTTTAGCACATATTATATATCCACAGTGGTCACAACAGTGTGGTATTGGTATAATAACAGATATTCAAATCAATGGAAAAGAGCTGAAAATCCAGAAATAAAAACATCAGCATACAGGCAACTGATTTTTGATAAGGGCCCAAAAATATCAAATGGGAAGCAGATGCCCTCTTTAATATGTGTTGCTGGAAAACATGGATATCTACCTGCAGAAAATGAAGCAAAACCCTTACCTCACTCCATGCACAATAATAAACTCAAAGTGGATCACAGACTTTGAGGTAAAACCCCAAAATATTAGGCCCATTAAGTGAGACAAACCTGAGAACTTTGTCACAAAGAATACATAGGCTATCGGAAATAGGGAAGGACACACAGAGGAGTCACTAATTGACAATTGATATACTGATGATAAAACACCTGTGTACATTGAGAGATTTCACCGAGAGAGTAATAGAGCCCACAAACTGGGAAAAAATCTTTAGCAATGGCACATCAGACAAAGACTTTATTACAATATTCATATTTTAAACTCCATTTGACAGAGTTTTAATTATCTAGAACATGAATTTTAAATATTGACCATCTTCCATAATCTAATTATTTAGGTCAACGCATTTGAGACTATTTTACTTCCCTAAATTTTATTTATATATACATTTAAAGATAATGTAGAACATAGAGAATAATCATAGAACATATCATAAATACTACTTTCATACTGAATATGCTTACATGGCCAAATATCTGATTTGACATAGTTTACTGATCTAGCAAAATTCAATCTTCTATTGGAAAATGGCGTTTGAGACTTCCAAAGCTATGGCAGTTGTGAAGGGTGGAATGTTTAAATTTTTTAACAGTTACTCCAACATTACTAGAATTTATTGTTGTTAGGTGCCACTGAGTCCGCTACAACTCCTAGTGATCCTATGCACAGAAGAACGAAACTGCATGCCCTGATACTATCCTCACAATAGTTCCTATGCCTTAGCCTATGAAGGCAGTCAGGGTGTCAATCCGTCTCCTCAAAGGTCTTCCTCTGTTTCACAGCTCTTACAGTTTACAAAACATGATGTCCTTCTCCAGGGGCTGATCTCTCCTGACAATATGTGCAAAGTATGTAAGACAAAGTCTTGTCATCAGTGCCTCTAAGGAACACTCTTACCTTACTTCTTCCAACACAAATATGTTTGTCTTTTTAGCAGTCCATATTACTTTCAATATTGTTCTCCAGCACCACAATTAAATTCAAATGCATCTCTTCTTCTACTGCCTTCTTTATTCTTGTACTGCCTTCTTTATTCCATGTCCAACTTTCACATGCATATGATGCAATGGAGAATTCCATGGCTTGGATTAGGCACACCTTGGTCCCAAAAGTAACATCCTTGGTCTTCATTACTCTAAAGAGGTCTTGTGTTGCAGATTTACCTAATGCAATGTCTTTGATCTCTTGACTGTTTTCTCCATGAGCACAGATTGTGGATCCAAGCAAGACAAAATCCTTGACAACTTCAACCTTTTCTCCATTTATATATTTCTTTATATAATCCAGCTTCTCTGATTAGGTGCTCAGCATATATATAAAACAACTATGGTGAGAAAATACAACCCTGACGCACACCTTTCCTGATTTTAAAACAGGCAGTGTTTCCTTGTTCTCTTCACACAACTGCTTCTTTTTTTTAAAGGATGACTTGAATTTATAATTCAAGTAATTGAATTCATTTTTTCCTTAAGTCATATGTATATTTTTTGTTTACATTTGGATATCTTTTTTTAAATCAATTTATTGGGGCTCATACAATTCATCACAATCCATACATACATCAATTGTGTGAAGCACACTTATACATTTGTTGCCCTCATCATTCTCAAAATTCACTTTCCGCTTGGGTTCCTGAAATTAGTTCCTCATTTTCCCTTTTCCTCTCCCCTTCCCTCCCCCCTCCCCCCCTCCCTCATGAACCCTTAATAATTTATAAATTATTATTATATCTTATATTACGCTGCCCAGCGTCTCCCTTCACCCACCCTTCTGTTGCCCATCCCCCAGAGAGGAGGTTATATATAGATCCTTGTGATCGATTCCCCCTTTCAACGCCCCCTTCCCTCCCGGTATCGCCACTGTCACTGCTGGTCCTGAGGCGTTCATCTGTCCTAGATTCCCTGTGTTTCCAGTTCCCACCTGTACCGCTGTGCATCCTCTGTTCTAACCAGGTTTGCAAGGTAGAATTGGGATCATGGTAGTTGTGGGGAGGAAGCGTTTAAGAACTAGAGGAACGTTGTGAGTTTCATTATTGCTATACTGAACCCTGAGTGACTCATCTCCTCCCCACTACCCCTCTGCAAGGGATATCCAGTTGTCTACAGATGGGCATTGGGTCCCCATCACATGCTACCCTCATTCACGATGATATGATTCCTCCCTCCCCCCCACCACTGCCTTTGGTGCTTGAAACCCGGTCCCTTTGGCCCTTCATGATCACTCATGTTGGTGTGCTGCTTCCATGTGGGCTTTGTTGCTTCTGGGCTAGATGGCCGCTTGTTTACTTTCAAGCCTTTAAGTCCCCAGATGCTATAGGTCTCGATAGCCGGGCAGCATCAGCTTTCTTCACCACACTTACTTATGCACACATTTGTCTTCAGCGTTTATGTGGGGAAGGTGATCACACAATGATGGTTTTTGTTCTTTGGTGTCTGCTACCTGATCCCTTCAACACCTCGTGTTCACACAGACTTGTATGCTTCTTCTCTGTGGACTTTGTTGCTTCTGAGCTAGATGGCTGCTTGTTTGCCTTCAGGCCTTTAAGACCCAAGACACTATATCTTTTGATAGCCGGGCACCATCAGCTCTCTTCACCACATTTGCTTATGCACATGTCTGTCTTCAGCGATCATGTCGGGAAGGTCGGCATCATGAAATGACCGTTTAGCTGAGCAAGGTGCTCTTGTATTAAGGGAATGCGCATGAGGAGGCACAATGTCTACCTGCCACCCTACGACTAAACCTATAAATGTATGCACCTAGGTCCATTTCCCCCATAATCTTAAATATATTTACATATATACATGTCTGTATTTAGGCTTCTATGTATGCCCCTTGCCTCTTACTCCTTTCCTCTATTTCCTTATGCTTTCCTCTTTTCCCACTACCATGTTCAGCCTTCATTCTGGTTTCAGTAATTCCTCTGAGTTACCCTGCCATTGGTCACTCTCTACCAGTCCTCCCATCCCCTCCCTGCCATTTATTTTGAACCACTTGTTGTTCCCTTGTCCCTGGGTTGGCCAACACTCCTCCATTCCCCTACCTTACACACTCTCATGTCCCTCCAGGACCGTTGGTCCCTTTATTTTCTTCTCATATTTTTTCCAGTCTCTCTTACCTAAGTGGACCTGCGGATATATTAATATGTGCATAAAATTGGGGATGGCTTTTACAGCACCAAAGTGGCACATAAAAACATGGCAACGACGGCAGCAGCACCGACAAGCTAAAAACATAAAAACCACTGACATACAAAATTTAAAAGAAGAGAAAAAAGGAAAAAAACAAAAACAAAAACAAAAAGCCTGTTAGTAGTTCAAGGTCTGTTTATTGACCTTTAGGAGTGTTTTCCAGACAAGTCTAATGGGGTGCCACGTCCTGGCCCCAAAGTCCATCCTTTGTACTCCCTCAGGCCCTTCTTGCTCTGCTTCCCCTGCCACTCCATTGCACGCCCCAGTGTTTTGCCTCAGTGTGGTGAGGTCAGCTCAGTCCCACATCCCACACTGTGTCTCCGGTGCTGTCCCATATAGGGCCATGGGTCAGTGTAGGATGTCGCATCTCACATTGGGGCAGGCTATATGGTTGAGTTAGTTAATTGTGCCAACCTGGCCGCTGATCACATGTGTGGCTAATTGAAAGGCAGAAGGGATATATGGGTGGTGAGCCTTGCCTTTCTAGTTCTCTGGTCTCTTGTTTTGTGATGGTTGCACCGGGTGCAGCTGCCTTAGCAGTTCCCTGCTTCAGCTTGCAAGATTGACTTC
>NW_022103942.1:14278737-14314458 GCF_000313985.2 Echinops telfairi
CTTAGGGGGTTAACTGTTTTCCTCTTTTTGTAGATCATAATGGTGTTGTAGATTTTAGTAATGAGCCCTTTGTCTGATGTGTCATTACTAAAAATCCTCTCCCAGTCAGTGGGTTGTCTTGTCACCCTCTTGATGAAGTCTTTCGAGGTGCACAGGTGCTTTATTATTAAATCCCATTTGTCGATTTCCAGTTCACCTGCGTGTGTACCCTTCCCTATTGCAGTGAGCCTATGAGTTCCCTGGGCCAGTGTTCTGAGGTTAGTCCCAATTCCCTCCTTGATGGTCCTGATGGTTTGTGATTTAACTTCCCTCCTTGATGGTCCTGATGGTTTGGGGTTTAACTGCTAGGTCTGTGATCCACTTTGAGCTTATTCTTGTGCATGGGGTGAGGTAAATGTCTCTCTTGTTTCATCTTTCTACGTGTGGATATCCATTGTTTCCAACAACACTTGTTAAAAAGGGCATCCGCTTCCCACTTAATGGTTTTGGGACCCTTGTGGTTTGGGACCCTTGATGGTTTTATTCTTGGACTTTCTATTCTTGTCCACTGGTCTGAGTGTCGGTCGTTGTGCCAGTAACACACTGTTTTGACCATTGTAGCTGTGTAATAGGCATTAAAATCGGGTAAGGCAAGTCGTCCAACTGTGTCCTTCTTGAGGAGTTCTCTGCTAATTCTGGGTTTCTTCCCTCTCCATATGAAATTGGTGGTCAGTTTTTCCAATTCTTTGAAGAAGGTTGATGGTATTTGAATTGGTATGGCATTGAACTTGTAAAGTGCTTTAGGTAGGATTGTCATCTTTACTAAGTTAAACCTTCCAATCCACGAGCAATGGATGTTCTTCCATTTGTGGAGGTCGCTTATGGTTTCCTGTAGTAGGGTCTTATAGTTTTCCTTGTATAGTTCTTTAGTATTTTTCGTTAAATATATTCCTAGGTATTTCAGTTTGTTCTTAGCTACTGTGAAGGGTACTTCCTTCTTAATCCCCTCTTCCATGGTCCTGTCCGATGTGTATAGAAAACCTACCGACTTTTGTTTATTGATCTTGTATCCTGCCACTGTTCCATATTCCTTTATCGCTGTAAGTACTCCAGCTGTGGAGCTTTTGGTGTTTTCAATGTATAGGATCGTGTCATCTGAAAATAGCAATAGTTTCACCTCCTCCTCTCCCATTTGGATCCCTTTGATGTCCTTCCACTCTCTTATGTTGTTAGCCAGAACCTCCAAAACAATATTGAATAGAAGTGAGACAGGGGGCATCCTTGTCTTGTACCCTTTTTCAGAGGGATTGTTTTTGTCTTTTCTCCATTGACTATGATGTTGGCCTTTGGCCTTTCATAGATAGCTTGTATCAGCTTGAAGAACTTACCTTCCAATCCTATCTTCATGAGTGTCTTGATTAGGAATGGGTGTTTGATGTTGTCAAATGCTTTTTCTGCATGTATGGATATTATTATATGGTTTTTACCCTTTTTCTTCTCGATGTAATGTATAATATTGATGGATTTTTGGATGTTAAATCATCCCTGCATCCCTGGGATGAATTCTACCTGGTCGCGGTGGATGATCTGTTTTATATACTTTTGTATTCTATTGGCCAATATTTTGTTAAGGGTTTTTGCATCTATGTTCATTAGAGATACTGGTCTGTAATTCTTTATACCTGTGGGGTCTTTACCCTGTTTGGGTATCAAAGTAATACTGGCTTCGTAAAATGAGTTTGGGAGTTTGCCATCTTCTTCTGTGTTATGGAATACTTTGTGAAGCTTCTTGATCCATTTCCAAGACCTGAATGAGGACAATGAAGTGTTGCAGACTTCTCATTCTTCTCAAGGGTATCCACAGTTCATTATGGTCCACACAGTCGAATGCCTTTGCATAGTCAATGAAACACAAGCAAACATCTTTCTGGTATTCTCTGTTTTGAGCCAAGATCCATCTGATATCAGCAATGATATCCCTTGTGCCAGGCCCTCTTTTGAATCTGGTCTGAACTCCTGTCTATTCCCTGTCATGGTTGGATGATCTTCAACAAAATTTCACTTGTGATGACAATGATATCCTTCTGTAATTGAACATTCTGCTGTGTCAACTTTCTTTGGAATCGGTACAAATATGAATTTCATCCTGTCAGGTAGCTGCTACTAAATTTAGTGGCATAGACAAGTGAGGGATTCTAGAACTGCTTCAGCTTTCTGAAACATTTCAATTGATATTCTGGATATTCCTGGAGCTTCGTTTTTTGGTTAATGCATTCAGTGAAGTTTAAACTTCTTCTTTCAGCACTATTGGTTCTTGCTCATACGCTACCTCCTGAAATGGTGCACTGTTGACTACTTCTTTTGGTATAGTGACTCTATTCTTTCCATCTTCTCCTGATGATCTCTGCATCATTCAATATTTGGCCAATAGAATCTTTCAAAATTGAAATTCTCTAGAACTTAGGTATTATAAATTGCTCTACTCTTTTGGAATGTTTTTTTATCTGAAATCTAATGAAATTATATATTTTTTGAGGGGAAAGAATAATTATACTAGTTTATTGCTTCAATTTTTTTTTTAAAGTAGCACTGATGCCAGGGGCTTACGTGGAGAGCAAATGTTTTCAGAATGATGAGGGTAATGAATGTACAAATGTGCTTTATACAATTGATGTATATATGGATTGTGATAAGCATTGTATGAGCCCCCAATAAAATGATTAAAAAAGAAAAGAAAAGGTACCCTGGGTTATCTGAATTATTTTATTGATAAAATATCATGTTAATTTAAAAAAATCTAACCTGGAACTGTAATTATGTACTGCAATTGTATACCTAAATATTTTTAAAATTTTAATATAATGCAAGGTTTTACCTCTAAGAAATGGGCATTTTCATTTTTAATTTTAACCTATAGAACAAATTAATCTATGTTTCATATTTTAATGACTTTAATTTATTACGTAATTTGCTTTTATAAATTGGAGCCACTCTAATTTACTGGTGACTATTTGAACACATGACTTTTATATTATAAACCCTCAAGGTCACTATCAGCATCATGAATTTTGACTAAGTGGCATCTGAATGTTTGAGGTGCTGGATTTTCATTTTATTTATTTTTATTTTTTGAACTGTTTTCCCTTATAACCCATAAGGCATTTCAAAATAACTGGATAGTATTTCTAGCTATTAATTTGACGTAAAAAATTCCATGTTCAGAAACTTCACCTTAACAACAGTATTTTACAATGATACTAAAATCAAAAGCAAACCCAGTGCCAACAAGACATTTCCAACTCATAGTGACCCTATAAAGGATTTCTGAGCTTGTGAATCTTTCCAAGAGCAGATAGCCTCATCTTTATCCTCAGTAGTTGCTGATGGGTTTGAACCACCAAACGGGTTAGCCAGTCCAATGCTTATAATTCCAGTGCCACTAGGGATCCTTAACACAGTACCAAATAGCTAGTGTTTAGGTATTGGTCCCCCAAATCCATTTTTAAATTATCTTTAAAATCTCTACTAGAAAAATGGTTGAATGGATTTGTTAAGCCTCCTATGAATTTTCTTGATAAATGAATGATCTGTAAAAATAATGTGAAAATGTAACTTTCATTTTGTTTTGTTTATAACTTCAGACTTGCTTTTCTCCGAATTAATGTGTTTACTTGAATTTTCATAAAATTTGCATAATTAATGCAAAGAGATCAAAATTTAGTTAAACTTTAAACTCAAATCAAATTACACAGCAGCAGTTCTCAATGCTCTTTTTCTTTCTTTCTTTTTTCATCCTGCGGTTCCAAGACTAGACTTAAACATTGGTGAACTGGTCAGTCATTTAGAAGAGAAATGTCTGGACCTAATCCACCAAAGAAATAAACTCTACTAATATTAGTCCAAACCAAGGATGTATATATATATATACATACATACATACATATATATATGTGTGTGTGTGTGTTTACACATATATGTATGTATGTATGCATGTATATATATAAACTCTACTAATATTAGCCCAAACCAAGGATATATATATATATATAGAGAGAGAGAGAGTCATATTTTTGAATACAGAATCTCACACAATACCATCTAAAGAACATATATTGAGAATCACTGTTAAGGAGTTTTTCTTATGCATTCATCTAATTAAATTAAAATACACCAGAGGGATTGGGTAAAATATTTGTCTTCCTACCTGTGGCTGGGGATGAGTCCAGATATCCCCAGTTGTTGATTCTTTTAGTGGAGTGTGAGATCGTGCAACATCCTTCATTGGCTGTGAAAATAAAAATATAGAAGTATTTTAAGTTGTTGTGAAATAAAAATACTTTGTATAATCTAATTATGCATTACATACAGGTATATGCACTGTGTAAACCATTTTTTCTAGACATTGTATTTTACTTATTCATTTATTGTAAAAATATTTGCTGACTGCTTACTATTTGTCAGATCACTGATGGTACATAAGTTAAGCATTGGGCTGCTTGCTATAAGGTCAGTGGTTCAAGTGCACAAGTCACTCCTATGAAGCTAGAGGAGGCTAGCTGTACCTGTACAGACTCATCATCTCAGAACCTTTAAGGAGCAATTCTACTCTATCCTACAAGGTCACTATGAGTTGAAATTGAATTGATGGCAGTGGGTTTGGTTTTTTTGTTTTGCTTATTATTTGTCAAGCACAGTTCTAGGTGCTAGAGATAAGACAGGGATAAAAAGAAAAAGAGGAATCTTTTTTTTCATGGCACTTCCATTCCAGTGTCACATTGAAGTGTTTAAAAAATTGAATTATGAAAGGCAACTGAAAATAGATGACTGAAATTTAGGATGGAAAATTTCCGCACAAAACTTAAAAAATCAATGGCTTCAAGAGTTATACGTACGAATTCACCATCTATCCTGTGTGTGCTACTGCCTGACACATTTACTATCATACATAAACACTTAAACTTATATTAGGGATTTATGAACTGATCCACAGATTCTGACCAATCAACCCTCAATAATGATCAAAGCCTTGAAAATCTTTTTTTCATTTAGTTTACCTCAGGATAGAACGTATGTTCTGTTTTATTTTAAAATAAATGTGTATAGTGTACATAGTTCATTTAGTGGCTACTTTTAATCATTGCGATAAAGAATTTGCTAAAATGTTTGATTTATGAAAACGAGAGATTTTTAAAGGAAGCTAAGAGGACGCAATGAAGTAATTGTTGGAAGTGATTGTACTACAAAAACAGAGTTGGATAGTTGTGACAGGGACCTTATGTCATGCGCCACCCTCTGAAATTTTGCAACTATGGCTGACTATAGTTTCAAATGACAAGTGTCTCAATATTTCTCAAATTTGTGCTTCATTGATTAATCAGTTGTCCTGTCGTTCCCAACACTCTCTACTTTTCCAGCTACTGAGCTGTATCATTCACTGCAATGGCCACATAGAACTTACAGAAAGTGGTTACAATTATTAGATAGATTAAACAAGTTAACAAGTCACAATGTAGGTGAGGAATGCTTAGTATACAGACATTTCTCAGTACATGTTGCAAAGTTCTTCCAGGGATGCTAATGATAAATATTCAAAGAGCAGGCCACTACACTGTTAAGTTTCAACTCAAGGGCATTCTAGTTAACTGAATTAATTGTCCAGAGGCACCTCCCTCCAGTGAGTCTCAGCTTGAAGGCACTCAGCTCTATCTCTGTGGGTCAGTAAGCCCAGTTCTTCCAATTAAGTGCCCAGAGGAAGCCCACTCCTCTAGCCAGCATCTTGTCCAAAAGTACCCAGGTTTATTTATGCTGTAGGCTGGATGTGGGAGTTACAGATTTGGGCTAGAAGAGACACATTAAGTAACTCACTTTCCCTGCACCAGTGCATACACATTTTGTCAAAATAATAAAGAAAAAAATAGACTTGCACTGTTGCAAGTTTAAAGCATACTGGAGCATGAGTAATTTTGAAATTGTGTTCAATGGCAAAGTATTCTGTTTGACGCGAGCTGTAACTAAAAACAATACAAGTACAATGCAAGGTAACTTTATAAGATTTAAAACTGGTCATAGTAATATTCTAACTAACAGGACAGAATATTAGAACATTTTAATGGGGAGCTCATCACAGCAGATGTCTTCGCAGAAATAAAAAACGGAAAATGGAGTTGTGACTGAAGTAAATTTCTGAAAGTCTCACTTGTTAGTCTGCAAAGAAGTTCGTTTACTAATGCTGTTAATTAAATCACACTTAATTGCAATAGTGAAAAAATGTGCACAGAGAAAACAAATTTAAATTATTTAGCTTTCCATCAAAAAGTTGAAGCCATTTAAAACAATCTGAATTATGAGTTACGAAAACAAAGGAAAATATTTTGAGTGGTTTTCCTTGTCTCTTGATTTACTACCAGATGTCACCAACCCAGCTTAGTTGTTATCTATTCTGAGAAAATGATGAATTTCAAGTGACCACATTCCCTCTGTGAAAAACTCCATGAATTGGCTACCTGTCATAGATTACTTATTGAACAACTGAACAATTACAAGCAAAAATGTGTTAAAATAATTTGAGAATACACCAATTCAATACCACCTGATGAGGAATCTGCTAAGAAACATTGCATTTAATGGTAGGTAAAATATGTGTGGCGCATAACAGAGATTAATTAGATATTGTAATTAGGAATTGTGTCCACTAGAGCTCTTGGCTAGGGGTGGAGTCAAATCTGTCAATCAAGTTACTGATGACACCACCTTGCTGTTAGAAGCCTTTTGTGTAAGAGCAAAAGGAACAGAGATGCTCTCTCTTTCTGCCACTTTGTTTTCCTGCCTACTGAGACCCTGTGCTTGCTTCAAGGGGCAGCCTCACCTGGGCAGCCCTAGCCAGAGAGCTGTCAGTACCCTGACATGTTTCCACTGATATCACATCCGCATTATTGTACCCATCAACCTGTGACTTTTCTGCTTCCCAGTTCACCAGTCTGCATTAAGGGCATATGTCTATATGAGTCTGAAGAGGGATTAATGGACTCACAAGGGACTTATGTACTTGAGTTGGACTGGGCTGGGATGCCTTCTTTTATATATTTTGTAAATAATATTCTTTGGGCTCTTAGATCTCTTATAACAATCCATATGTAAATTATATTAATCACATTTGTACATATGTTGCCATTATTATTTTCAAACTATTTTCTTTCTACATGCACCCTTGGTATCAGCTCCTTTCTCCCTCCCTCCCCCACGCTTCCACCTTCATGACCTCTTGAAAAATTATAAATTATTATTTTCATATTTTACACCATCCACTGTCTCCTTCTTCTACATAGATGATTGCCACTGAATTTCTTTCTCTAGAAATCTCAGCCTAACACATAAGACAAATTTACAAAATTTGTCAAAATGTCAGGTGTTTATGGCCTACAATTATTTTCTCTATCATTTTATATTTGAAAAAAATCTTTGAAAAAAAGTTCACAACCTTGTGTATTTTTGAACTATTAGCGTTAACAAGGAACTTCTTTATCAACTTTAGACAGACCCATATTCAATTCTATGAGTTGTTATAAATACAAGTTGACTTGTGATGACACATGTGCTTAGATGGTGTAGCATTATCAATCTTTTATTGTCATTGTATTGTTGTTCATGATATGAAAAGAACTGGCCTCAACCACAATAATCAAATACACAAAAGAACTGTCTTCAACTACAAGGATCAAAGCAAATAAAATACTTTGGGAATTCATTTTTATTTGACTTGATAATGCTTCTTTGTCAAGTCAGCCTTAAATCACAAGGCAAAACAGAACTAATATGTGAAATGCATATAGCAGTAAAATAATTTTGATGACAACTGAAGCTGTTTGGATCAAGTACCCAGTTGCTTCATATTCCCCAGCAGTATAAAAATGTATAACAAGAAGTACAATCCCATCTCCAGACATAATGCAACAGATATATTTCCCCAGGTCAATTACAATATACTCATAGATTTATGTCAATATTTAACAGTGCTTATCTTGAAAAAAGGTATTTTCAGAGATAGAATATACAACTCAATTCTTCTCACCACACAAACATTATAATAAATTATTATTATTTGAATCCCATCAATAATTTGTCAACATTTGTTTTTTCTTGTATTAATTATTCTGGCACTTCAAAAAAAAGAGGCAACTATACCTAGTCTATGAGGAACAGACAGGCAGGCTCATGATTATGATTGATGACCTATTCTATGACAGAAGAAAAGTTTAATAGAATGTAGATTCAGAGGATGAGGAGGGGTTTTCTGGAAAACAGAGCATCAAGGCCCACGACAGAAAAAATCCCAAATGTCAGTATGACTCAAATGGCCAGGAGCTATAGCTGAATGGTGAGAATAAATGTATGAGAAAATGAATTAATTTAAATACATATTTTACATGGACTTACACAGTTGCAAAGTGATTTTTCATAGTGAACAAATAGTCAAATGCTGTAGCAATGTGTTTTGTATAACAGGTTTTTTTCTTAGCAGACTTGAGCTTAGGTCTCAAATTTAATTTAATTTTTAAACCATTTCTGTTATAGTTCCATATCCCATACACATTTCTTGAGCATCTAATTTAGATATTCTCTGTCAATTCTGAGCTATTTGATTGCTGTCTCAAGTTATGTTTACCAAATGCATAATTCTGCATTAAATATCCATTAAAGTATGTAAGGGTGGTTAAAATTTTTCAATCCATTGTAGATGTATCTTGTCCAATTACATTTAGTAAATATACAGCTTTATTTTTAGTATATTTCCAAATTCAAATGCTAGTGAGGTTTTGCTAAAACGTATTTAGTAAAAAAAATTACTTTGAAGTAAGTAATACTCCCCTCGTGACTAATATTCTTCCCATTACTCCTCTCCAAGCCTACACAAATTATAGTTACAGGGCTAATAACGAAGAGGTTGTCTAATAAATTTCCTCCAAAATATTTTTTTGAAGATTAACTAAAAAGCAAGTGAAAGAAAGGGCAATTCGGGGAAATACTGGACCTCAAATATAATTACGCTCAACTTTTTAATTAAAAAGCAATATAATTAATAAATGACCCCTGAGAAACAAATGCAGATGTGTATTTCTGTTTCCTTACATGCACCCAGTACTGAACTAAACTGAATCTTCCCTTTCATGGAATTAGATGTCAAACTGTCAAGAAAAGATTAAAGTCTTAAAATAATCAGTCTTTACCAATTTAAGTCTCATTTTAATACAGTTCACATTAAGACAGTGCACACTGCATAAAAGAAGTGTTTACCATTGTTCTCAAAGAGTTTGGAAATATGACACTAGAATTAATGCTAATACCAATAAAAATAATAATACTTCTAAAAGTAAAAGAAATATATATTGAATCTGTTTAATAATTCCTGAGACAGATATTCCTAGATCTTGTGTTAGATGGAAGCTTCATTAAGCAGTAATATGTTACTTCATAGAACTCAATGTGCATGAAAGAAACTGTTCAATTACTTCACTTTTCAGAATCTAAAAATTTCACAGCTTACAAAAACCATGTAATCTTCTGGAATGGTTTTATTTATGGAGGTGGAAGGAAGCTGCCTGAAATACGCATAGATTGAAAGTCAATGTCTAATAAACTATTCTATTAAATGTCACAAATGTTGTCGAGGGAAAGAAGAAAGCAGGTTTTAAGATATTTTACTCATAAAAATGTGAGTTATGGCTTTAAATATATTCAGTTAAATAGCTTTCAAATGTGGAAAATATTTTCTGCTTCCAAGGATTTAGTCTTTCAGGAAAAATAATGCAACACCGTGACCTAAAAGAGTGAAATTCACTTCTCAAAATGTAAATGCCTTGCAAAGAAATGCTTATGAAGCAAGATAATTTAATAGAACTTTGAAAGTCTGCTTTGTCTTTCTTATTCTCCTTCTGAAATTAAACTCAGACCGTGTCTCACACACTCCGAGCTTTAGCAATTTGACATATCCCATAACTTGTCTAACCCTGATCCAACAAAACAAATTTAGGCAGCATGCATGCTAATTGAAGCAGGATTGTGGAATGCACTCTTCATTCTCTCACATGGAAACTTATTGTCATTCAAATCTACTAGTAAAGAAAGCGCATTCAGAATAACATCAGGGGATTGTATTACAATGTCAACATTCTATTATTGTTTCAAATTTTCACCAAATGATGATTGCATTTCTTTCTCAAATGTTGCATGTTTCCTACAACAGATTTATATATGCTGCCCTTTTCTGCACACTATGAATTTAACATTGGACAACAACAACAAAAATGAGACCCTAATTTGTCACTGTCATATATCAATTTTAGCTACCGAAGACTTTGGGTTTAAGTGATTGATTATTGTTATTTTATTGCCAGATTAGCGGGGGGAAAAAACACATTTTTCCAATTAGCATAACTTCCAACGCAGCCTCTTCTGGAGGGAAAGAATGATATATTTTGAAGTATGCTATTATTATCTCGCATAATGGCATGTTCCTACATGTCAATATGTAGGTGAATCTTTTAATGATTACAATTATAAATATATTCTCATTCAATTCCTTTTAAGAAATCTAGATGTTTGCTATAGAAATGAGATCAAGCAAAATATGTCAAGGTTGCCTCAGCAAAATAAAATTTTTATTTTTAGTGCAGATTTCAGGGCACATTTTACAATTATAATGAATTCACAGCAGAGATTTTCAGGAAGACAAAGAGCCTTTTGTTAATGCTTACTTTCCTCCATGTTTCTGATGTTCCTTCTGACATGCTTTTCAGTCTTCTAATTAGAAGAGATAGTAGTCAATATCCAGGAGGCAAGAGACAGGTGTTTGACAGGGAATACGATTTATTCAGATTATGGGATCTAACTGCCAGTCTTTCAGCTAGCAGCCCAGGATTTACCCCACTGCACCACCAAGTGTTCTTTAAGTTGTGTCAAATGATATGCATTTCTACAAGTTCCAATCTAAGAACAATTAGTTCATACGACATGGTCCTGCTCAATACTCACCCTTAGGAAGGAACCACAGAAGATATGAGTGCTTTGGTAAAGTGTGGGAAAGCAATGTGATGGTGCACAACTATCAGAAAATATAGCCTCTGGGGTTTTAAAGGCTTGTTTTTAAACAGGTAGCCTTCTAAGGAAGATGTGAAATAAGCCCACAAGAAAGAAGCATACAACAGTCGTGATCCTAGGATTGTAAATTATATACCATCTATACTCATTTATAAGCTGCTTTCCAGCATATTTTAATGTAGTTTTTGTGGTAAAATTAGGTGCCTTGGCTGATATTTAGGTCAGCTTATACTCAAATATATACGGTAATCCAAATCCAAAGAGGGAAATAGCATCTTACTTTGTAAGATAATAGTATCTTAAACTGTGAGATTCTGATGTGCAGACGCCTATGGTACACAGTGGAAGTCCAAAATATATATGCAGGATCTACACTGGGAATAAACCTCAGGTGATTTCCCTCTAACCAAACTCGAGACGAGGAAATAACCTAGTGATCAAACAGAGAGTACTGGAGAGGCAACTATAGTAGATTTAAAGCATAAATCTGACTTGAGTAGTTAAAACCATGTCATGTGATCTTCCCTTTGATATACTTTGTGCTTGATCTGGTTTTTAATATTTTCTGGGTTGTTGTGTAATTTGTTTGGTAACCTTCTTGACGCTTTCTTAGGTGTTTTCAGTACATGAAACCCAGGATGGGTGAATCTATAGACACAATAACTGGAAAAGGATTCCTTTGGGATATGACAGCGAAAGTGGGGGATGCGGGTTAAAGGGAGCTGATATCAAGAAGTGCCAAAAGGAAGAAAATGTGAAGGGAATTTATGTGGATGAAGCCTCTAGTTAGTCCCCTCTGAACAGAGACCAGAGATGTGAATAGCCTTGCTATCATGCAGAGTGCATTGGGTTATGGCAGATGCAGTTGGGCTAGAATGTAATATCTTATCATTTGATCTCCCTTTAGACCCACTTTAAAGTTGTTCTAGTTTTTCATATTTTCTGCTTTCTTTTTAACTGAGGTTTATCTCTATTTTGTTATTGTTGTTGCCTTTTTTGTTTCTTTTTTTTTGTATCTTTTCCACATATGAAATCCAGGATGAGTGAATCTAGAGAGATAGTAACTAGATTCATGGTTTCTTAGGGTATGACAGAGGAGGTTGGGGGGAGTGGGGAGCTACTAATAAGGAGTACAGGAAAGAAAAAAGTATTCTAAAAATGATTGCAGTGGTGATTGCACAACTCTTCTTTGATTCAACAACGCTTGAATTGTAAGATATGTGGCTAATTGCCCAATAAAACTGTTTTTTAAAAAAATACATAGATTTCTAAGCACAAGCAACAACAATCTGATCTTAGTTGACAAAAAGATGTGAAAATATTATCACTTGGGCAATATAAACTAAAATTTATTTTAACTATATTTAATTTTTCTTAGAATAGGTGCCATCATCTCAGCTAATGTGATACAAGCTCAAGAAAAGGAGAAAATAAGCACTATCCAATTATTCCATAGGCCTTTCTAATATTTGCAAAACTAGCTTGATTCTCCTTGAAGTGGTTTGGATTCATGAGAAAAATGCTGGTCCTAATCTACATGTAATTAGAGCTAAATGAAATGTGGTGAAAAAGAGGTCCTAGGTTCATTTATCCATAAAGATTTCAATGGTCCTGCCAAAGGCAAACAGCTGTTCTGAAATTGTCTTAAGGATAACAAATCACCAGGTAGAAAAATCAATAAGCTTTGGGTGCTTAATTATTGCATTTCAATCATCAGTAAGTCAAGTATATGTATGTGTGTGTATTATAGAAAATAATAATACTATAGAAAGGGGATGAATTGACACTTAGAAAGCTAAGAGGTTTTATAAAACAGGGCATGATATTTGCCAAATGTTTTGGTACCACATTGTAAAACTGAAACTAACCTTCATTTAAGAATTTTAATAGTTGTATCACTCTTTTAAAGCCTTTTGCTCTTCTGCTAGGGTGATTCTGCAAAACTATAGATCAAGCTTTAAAAAACAGCTTCTATGAACAGAGGCTTCTAAAAATCTCAGCTACACTGAGCAAGAAGATTACATGTTATAATGATGTAGTATAGCAGGATTTTCCTCCAGCAAACATAATGATGTAATAAAGGATAAAGCTACCATTCTGTGCAAAGTGGTCGTCCATAGTAGAACAACGTTTTTCACAAAGCTTATTGATGTATGTTGAAATGTTCATATTGCAAAAGCTTTTCCTTACTATGCTGTGAACAAATCTCAATCTGACTAGCATCAAGCGCTAGATAACACGAACCTGTGATCATATATCTCTATGAGTAGACCTACCCTGGGGCATTTGGGAGAGTCAATATCTATAATAGACCTTATTGGAATAAAATAAAGTATAATATTTATTCTTCAAAGAGCCCTGGTGGCATAGTGGTTACGCATTGGGCTGTGATCTTTAGGCAAGCAGTTCGAACCCAGCAGCCACACAAGGCTTTCTTTTCCCTATAACAGTTACAATCTCGGAAACTCACAGAGGCAGTTCTACCCTGTCTTATAGGGTTGCTAACAGTCAGCATACACTTGATGGCAGTGTGTCTATTTATTTATCAGATATTTTTTTTGAAGAATAAAACTGTTTTTCATAATTTAAGTTTCTAAATTTCATCTATACGCAAGAGACCAATAAAAGTAACTACACAAAATTAGAATTCTGCATATATTTTCATATTTCTGCATTCCTAATGAAAGTCTTTTAAGAAATGTCCCAAAATTATGAAAATATATACCCTGTTTCCCCAAAAAGAAGACAGTGTCTTATATTGATTTTTGCTCCCAAAGATCCGCTAGGTCTTATTTTCAGGGGATGTCTTATTTTTCATTGAAGAAGAATATAGTACACATTTATTGTTTATTGTTTTATTAAAAGAGACCTCTCACTTCCTGTCTGCTCCGGCTGCGCTGCAGCCAACAGTGAGCTGTGCGGCAGCGCCCGCCACTACACCAGAGTCCAGAGTTATGGTAGCTTCGGGGGGCCTTATTTTGGGGGAGGTCTTATTTTAGGGGGATGCCTTCTGTTTCAGCGAGAGGCAAAGCTGTAAGTAGGTCTTATTTTCGGGGACTATCTTACTTTCAGGGAAACGGTAGCCCTCAGATATTCAGTTTCAGACTTATATAATCATCAGTTTATTCAGCATCAGATCATTAGAAATTTGATATGAGAAGTATTACATTATCAGAAAATATCAGTGAATATTTAACACATTGAAACAATCATTTTCTTATTAGTTGGATTATCTCTTGCTCTCCCTTTTCCTCAAATATCTGGAATACACTCCCCATTATAGATATAGTATTTCAAATTAATGACTACCAATAGTTTAGCCCCAAATAAACACACACACAAACTCACAGAGTCCCTATTTTCAAAATAATTGTTGTCTTGGCTGTTATCACAAATTTCTAAAGAAAATTTAAGTAACAACTGGGCTAATCTCTTGAGTAATTTATAAATCTTTCAAAATTGTTATGAAACACTCGAAACTCCTCTATTCTGACAATTAATAAATAATATGAATGTTTATAAATTTATGAATTGTTAGAAAACGGTTAAAGGTGGCGGTAAACCATTACATCAAAATACTTTTCTTTGAAATAGGAGTTAAACAAACTCAAAATGGTGAGAGCAATTGGTTATTCAGGAGTTTAATATAGGGTGGTTTTCATATAAACTTTAGTGTTTCCTTAAAGAAAGATGAAAGCAGAAACCATTGTCTACATTTAAAAATGAATCTTTTCCTTGGAAATATTTCCATGCATAAACCTGCTTAAGAGAACATTCATGATAATGTATTATATATTATAAACAAAAACAAAAGAACCCAAACCCACTGCCATTTAGTCAACATGGACTTATAGAGAATCTACAGGACAGGGTGGTACTGCTCCTGAGAACTTCAGTGGCCCTAATTCTATTTTTGTTATGTCACAATTTTATTCACTTAAATTTTTGATTTATTAATTGGAAATTAATAGAGCTATCATATAATTTCATAGTTCAATCACATCCAGGAGAATTTTATGCATGTTACAATAATCAATTTCCAAATATTTCTTATCTACCTGGACTCCTTGACATCGTATCCCCTTCACCCTGCCACCACCACTGAATTCCTACCCATGAGACCCTTATTATACTTGCTATCACCATAGGTTCATCAATCCTGGGTTTTATATACAGAAAGCTGAAACACATGTAGCACAGCTTCAAGAGGGTAACTCCCAATGACCTAATACCTCTGAGATGCACCCTAATATGTACAAACAAAAACCAAACAAAACAATACAAACAAAAAATACAGAAAAATTTGGATCCCAGATCAGGTCCAGATCTGCTGACAAAGTTTTAACTGTTCAAGTCAAATGTATGCCTTTGATCTTGTATACTCAACTCTCTAGTACACTCTTGTTTAGTCACTACTTTTCTCCAACCATAAATTGTGGATAGAGGGAGTTCACCAGAGATTTATTTCCTATGTAATTCCACAAATGGATCTTAGGCTTCCACTGTTATCCACAGCCTTTTGCAAACCAGATTCTCACACGTTAGGCTTCTTGGACTTCAGATTATATGGTATAAAGTCCTTCAGTGACTCATGATGGTGTGCTTATTCCATGTGGACTTAGTTGAAATCTCATTTAGATAGTTGCTTATTTGGAGAAAAGCCTTTAAGTCCGCGGACGCTATTTTCTTTAATAGCTGGTCACCATGTGATTTCTTCCCCACAATTTGCTATAGCATCCGAAATGGGAGAACACTATGTTCCCTTCCTGAAGGCAAGTATAGAGTGGTGCCATGAGGTAGTAACTCCACTGGGTGAATTAGACCCTACCTCAGACGCACCTAGAACTTGATGACTTAAATCAGAAATTACATGTTGTCTGATGAAGCAGAAGTAAGCTGTACCATAAGTGGTAAACTATTGAGAGGCAGACATTATTGCCCAATATGTTGTATTAAGATATGTATTATTCTAGCAAATCTGTGATGGTCATTCTCTTTTATTTGAATTTTGTTTGTTCATATTTGAAGGTATTTCGGAGGAGTTAGGTAATTGGGGGTTACCCTCTTGAAGTTGTGATGTATGTTTTTCAGTAAATGAAACTCAGCTTTGATTAACCTATAGGAATAGCAAGTAGAACAAGGGTTTGGGGGGGTGTTGGTGGTGCAGAGGAAGGGTGGATAAAAGGGAGACAATGTCAGCGAATCCAGAAAGAAGTAGTATGTTTGAATAAAAACTGATTATGGAAGTGATGGTACAATTTTGTTGGATATGATTGAACGATGCAATGACAAGACATTTGTGTTAAAATCCATGTAATAATATATTATATAAAATAATAAATTAAAAACCCAAAAAGCTCCATAGATCCAGGAATGTTTTTGGTGTACACACTCCAACTTAGTTTAAAAAGGGGGGTCCTTACATCATTGCCCTGCTCAAGAGTACAAATCTTTATGGGAGTAGAACGTTCCATCTTTCTCCCACAGACTGGCTGGGGACTTGAATTGCTGACCTTGTAGTTAGCATTCCAACACGTAACAACTACACCATGTTATATCAATGATTGGGTTGAAATAAAAAATATTACTTTGTGTTTGAAAAGAAGATAAATTATTTGGCTAATTTTTTTCTCAGAATTTTAGATGTGATTATAATCAATAAAAATTATAATGTCCCTATTATTCATGGAGAAAAATATACTGTACAGGAAGGTAGACTCCAAAAGATTTAACTACTTCATATAATGAAAGCATGATAGACTGATGATATGTTATGTTATCAGCATCATTCATGTCTCCATAAAAACTTTAATTAATTCTACTGTATATAAACTAGATACCATTATCATGAATATGATCTATGGTGTACCAATAATCCCAAAGTTCACCTGATAAAAAAAAGAATCAGCCTTTCAATTTCTCTAAAACACCCCCCAACACACACACACATATACAACACACACACACACACGACGGCTTCATCACTATCATTAGTCTGTAATATTGCTTGCAGGAAACTTTACTAATGATTATGTCAATCATTCATTCATTTTCATACTAAAATTAGGATTGATAATCCCTAAACATTGATATATGAATAAAATTATGAGTTATAATTGTACCAACTTTTTAATACTCTGATTTACCATCATTCAGATGCAAAAATAGAAACTCTAGTAACTGTTTACTTCCAGAATGTCCTTATGGATTTATAATTTTCTCTGATTTTCAGAGTGATTACAAAATATGTTCAACAAAGTTTTTAAGGAAGCTGGTGGCTATAACAATTATGAGTTAACTTTCCTTTTACTGATAAATCAATTGAAAGTCAATAATTAAAGACTTATAGATCCTTTCCTTACATCAAGGCACAGACCTTAATTAGATTCAAATGTATAATATAGAGAAGTAGTAATCTTATTTCATTTCAGAAAATAAGACTTACTTAAAGATTCATATCATAAACAACTTCATCCCAACCTTTACTGTTACATAAAATAATTAAAAATTTTATTAGATTCTGTATCTTCAGTTCCAATGAAGATTAAAAGCAAAGTGTCACTAGATTCTTGTCTATAAACATTGTCCTTGATAACTGCTGTCTTGAAAATCCTTTGAGCATTTCAGAGACTCAATTTATATTGAACTATTTACCAACACAAATACAGTCCATGAGGAGCCTCTATTGTTACTCTGAGAAGTTGGCTTTGTAATTTCAAATTCAATATAAATTATTAAACATAATATATAAATATCCTGTAAGATGTTAATTAAAATTAATTTACAGTCATAAAATGAATCTCACTAGGTCACATTTTAAAAACAATTAATAACTTTACTTGCTATGCAAACATACTGCAATCACTAAGTTGATATCAATAAACTATTAAGGAACTGAATTGAGATGATTTGTACAGTTAAAAGCATACTAGATGAAGCCTTTGTTAAATATAATTTCTTTCAAGAAAATGGATTGTGCTTATATTGAAGCCTCATACAATAATGAAATTTCTCAGTCCTCAACAGGCCCTTCTACAAATTTCAAGTACTATTTCAAGAGAGTATTTTCACTTGAATTTATCTACAGTCATCTAAGGGAAAAAAAAAAAGACAAATAGAAAGTAAACCCAAGGGCTCAAGTAGAAAGGAAATGTTTTGAAAATGATGATGTCAACATATGTACAAATGTGCTTGACACAATAGATGTATCTATGGTTTCTGATAAAAGCTGTATTAACCCCCAATAAAATGATTAAAAAAAAGAAAGTAAATCCAGTCAAACAACAATAGAAAAACAATAGTTACAATGAGAAAAAATGAGAAAAATTCATTGATGGCCATATAACTTGGGGAAAATGTAGGTAAAAAGAAATGTGATCTTTTTAACTCCATTCCAATCCTAAACAATTATGTATTGGATTTAGGAGGGTTAAATGGGGTAAATGGATAGTATTTCAATATAAAGAACAATAAAGTTCCTGTCAGTGTAGCATAAACTCAACTTGAGTAAAACAGAAAGAAAAATAAATAAATACGAAAACTGAACTTTAATACTGAGTTAATTTATACCAAATATTTAACCCACATTCATTGAGCAGAATAGAACCACTGCATAAAGTTTCCGAGACTTTAAATCATGACGGGAGCAGATATTAGCATCCTTCTCCTGCCAAGTGGCTGATGGGTTCCAATCATCTACCTGTAGGCTGGCATCCCTCGGCTTCACTCATTGAGCCACCATGAAACCTTTCATTTATGTAAAATAACATAGAATATATGCACACAGGTTGTGAAGTCCCACAGATCTGAATTCAAATGCCATTTGTGCAAATTGCTGTCATTTTTTGCTCAAATTTCAGTTTCCTGATCCCTTTCATAGGCTTGGCATGAAGATGAAAGTAGCTCTTGTATGCACAGCAATTAGAATAGAACCTGTCATATATCATTGAAGTTCAAGAACTGGTAGCATATATTTCATCTCAGTACATTTCAAAGTAATCTACCGGATTGATCTTCAATTTGGGGGTACAAGAAGACTGTATTTTCGCTTCCATAGATCCCATGACAAAAAGAAAATCATAATCACTTTATCCTCTGAGAGTAACGTGTGGAACTGATAATAGATTTGCTCGAGCTGTGCAAGCTGAAGTAAGGACTGTGGGGTACGGAGAAATAAGAACGTTTCCTTTAATCATTCAACAAACATGCACTAAGTGCCTACTAAGGGTAAGGTAGACTCGTATTTAGAATGAAAGATGAAGCTTGGGCCATCACTAATATATGCACTTTAATGTGTTTCCATTTAATACCAATGTGTTGAAGACTAGAGACATCTGAAATACTGAGTAGGGTCTTCTGTCCCTTTAAGAGAAATATGCAACACTTTATAGACCCACCCAAAACTGAGTGTCAAGAACAAGAGATGAAAAAAAAAATATATGGCAAATGACAAAAAGCCTGACAAATACAAAAACATCTGGCAACACTTTAAATGAAGCCATCAAATGATATACCAAGTAAAGAAGAAAATTATATGTTTAGTAATATATTTTTAAAAAGCGCTCAATGTATTAAAATAAGTACTATTTGCTAATGAATAAGGCATATATTATAGACTAAGAGGGTACATGAACAGAAGGATGCTACAGAGATACAGAATTTTAAAGATAATTCCTCTAAGGAAAGTGCTCATAATGTGATTGGCTGACACCAAAATTGAAAATTTGTTTTCTAAGTATGCACATAATATATGTACAACTGATAAATGTAAGTATAGTGCATATTTAAATTACAAATATGCTTAGTTCCCACTATCACTGCTGTAGAATCTCAAGGCATATTCTTCATTTAAGTCAAGAGTTCAGATAATTTTATTAATAAACACTACGTAAAAGATTGCCCACAGATTATAGAACGTTTTAGGATAGATTCAAAAATTTAGATTTATGACTTCATGTGAATTAAATGTGACAAAGAACTCCGATGGTGCAATCATTAAAGTATTCACGGACTGGAAGGTTGGCAGTTTGAACATTTCCCCGTGGCTTCCTGGCAAAAAATGATCTTTTCCCATCAAACTCACAGCTAGAAAAACCTATGGGGGTAGTTTTATTTTCCAGCATGGGGTCACTAAGAAGCAAAATCAATTCCACTTCACCTAACAACAGTAACATGCCAATTCATACTATAAATGCAATTAATCATTGTAGAAGCCATACAAGTTTGTGATTGCCATAAAGTCACATAATCCTGCAAAGAAAAATGTCCCTTGTTCAAGTTTCTCCCTTGTAATGCTACAAAACCAGGGTGTTTGGTGTAATCTGTGAGGTAATTTCATGTGTAAACTTAAAGAAATGTATATGTGTTGGTATGTGGTCTAAAAGAGTAGGGACATGAAAAGATGCTTCTCAGTTTACTTTACTAAGACCTCCAATCTCCAAAATTCCTTTCAATCTCACTGATCACTCGCCCTTTCTCATGGTCAAATATAAGTATCAGTGAAATAAAGGGGACAATATACAGGCAATTCCCACTCCATTTGTAATATATTCTACAGACTTAGAAAATAATGTTTTATTGTGAATTGAGCAAAGGTTTACAGAACCGATCATTAGTTTTTAAATTAATAACTCATACTCATATTGTTTCATATCATTCATTGTCATCCTCACACTATAACATCACTTATACAAGTTCCTTTCTGTTTTTCCTGTTTCCATTCCTTCTTTTCTTGCCTTTCTTAATATTTTCCTTGGGTAAGTGCTGCCCGTTTTTTTCTCAAATAATTGATTATTCAAAGCTAGCCTTATTTCACTATAGTTATCTTTTTATTTATCATGTTTGGTTGAAAATTGAGCCAGGAGGCTAGTTTAATTTCCAAGCCTGATGGGTGATTCCACAAGTTAAAGATATATTATTCTGGCAAACCTTTGATGGTCATTCTGTTTGATTTTGTCTTTGTTCATATTGGGTTTTTTCTCGGAGGTGTTATGTCATTGGGGGATCTTTCTCTTGAAGTTGTGTTATATGTTTTTTTCTGTTTTTCGGTAAATGAAGCTCAGGATTAAGGAACCTATAGGGACAGCAAGTAGAATAAGGGTTGGGTGAGGGGCGTGGGTACAGGTGGCAGGGGGTTAAAGGGAGATGAGATCCAGGAGTCCAGGAAGAAAAGGAATATTTGGAAACTGATTGTGGTAACAATTGTACAATTATGCTTGATGTGATTGAACTATGGAGTGACATGGTATATGTATTAACTCCCAATTAATAATAACTTTTAAAAGATAGTTCTAGGAATGAGTTTTGGGCTCATACTAAATCCTAGCTCCAAATTAAGAACAATGAGTTCATACATCATGGCCTGCTCAACACCCACCCTCAGGTAGGGAACACAGAAGATACAGGTGCTATAGGAAAATGTGGTGAAGAAATTAAATGGTGCCAAGTTATCAGATGATATAATGTTGGGGTCTTAAAGGCTAGTTTCCAATAAGTCCACATGGGAGAAACACACCGTCACTGAGGATTATAAATCATATAATCCGTTTCATATAGTTTCAGACCCTAAATTGTGAAAATCCAGTTTGCAGAAGGTTATGGATGACAGTGAGAGCTCAATAATCATTTGTGGAAACTACATAGGAAATACACCTCCAGTGAACTTCCTCTACCCACAACTGAGGCATGGGAGGAGAGTGGTTACTAAACAGAGTGCATTGGAAAGATGAGGACAGAAGTTCAAAGGCATAAATCTAATTTAAACAGTTAAAACTTTGTCAGTTGACCCCTTGCCCCCTCTGGTGCATGTTAAAATTGATCTGGTTTTCAACTTTCTATTTTTTGTTTTGTTCTGTTCATATTAGGGTGTATCTCAGAGGTATAATGTCATTGGAGGTCATACTCAAGAAATCGTGTTATATGTTTTTCTGTGTTTCTGTCTATAAAACCCAGGATTGGTGAGCCGATAGGGACAACAGGTAGAAAAGGGTTTAAAGGAGGGGGACTTTCAGTGTGTGTGTATGCAGGAGGTAAAGGGAGAGGATATCAAGGAGTTCAGGAAGAAAACTAATGTTTGGAAATTGATTGTAGTAGCAATTGGACAATTCTGCTGAACATGAGTGAGTTGTGGAATGATATGCTATATGTTAACTCCCAAATAATAATGAAATTTTAAAAATAGGTAACAGATTAAAATGTAAAATGCAAATGTACAAAATTTTAGAAAAAATTGGAGACCATCTTTGGGATCTAGGATCAGGAAACAAGTTCTCAAATGTTTTATGGATCACTGTTTTGGTAAACATGAACCATAATAAAGACTTTTTAAAGAAATGGTAAGAGGACATGAACAGATATTTTAACAAAGAAGTTATTCAGGTGGACAGCAAACATGTAAGAACTTAGTCATTGGAGAGATACAAATCAAAACAACATTGTGATATAAACTCATTCCAGCATTAATAGCAAAGTTTTGAAAAATTCACAAACTGAAGGTACTGAGAAAATGGAACCCTCATAAACAGTGCAATCAAAGGGGATAAGTGCATGGCACGCCCTCAAAAAGTTGACAATGGAAACACCATATGACTCAGTGATCCCTCTAGTTGGTAGAGAAATCTTAGACAAATAATTAAAAAAAGAAAACATTTTAGGTATTTAAAATATTTGAATTGAGCACATGTCTTTGTTCACTGCAGCACTATTTGCAAGAGCATAATGAAGGGAATAACCAATATATTCATCAATGGAAAATGGATAAACAAATTATCCTACATACACAATGTTAAACAATGATAACAAATCTTAGAAACATTCTATAACATGGATGAATCTGGAACGTGATGTTGAGTAAAATTGATCAATCACAAAAGGATAAATAATATATAAGATGATTATTGTAAGAAGTCAAGACACACTTTCACCCTAAAACAAACATTCCTGGATGCTTAGTCCAGGTGGGAGAGGAAGAGAAGATATGATACTGAATAAAATGTAGATAAATGTCCTACCCACCTTCCATGAGATCATTTTATTTTAAGTTTAATTAAAACTGTTCGAATGGCTGTCCAAGAATTTGCTTCCTTTCAGTACTTCATGTGGTCTGTTCCTCCAATCAGCAGGTCTACGAATTGTTAAATTTCCTTTTCGTGATATGACATTAAATTGGAGAGAAAGAGCAGGCTTTCTCTTCCCATACATATTTACAATCTCAGAAACCCACTTGAGCAACTCTACCATGTTCCATAGCATTGCTACCAGTCAGAATGGACACATTGGTGGTGAGTGGGTATGAGTGACAGCAAATCAGGCTTTCAGTGTACTGTGTTCTCAGGGAATATAGGCTGATTTGATTAATAATGTGTCCTAAAGTGTTAATAATATTATACTACAACATCCCAGGCTGAAGTTAAACTTTTGGAGACTTGATGAATTAGCTGATGGGAAATATGGAGGCTGGAAAGGCCATTGAAAGAAAAATCTAAAGAGAAAGAAAGCTATAACCAGGAGAAACTCATGAGATTCACAGTTCTGTTTCATCATTTATCCAATGTAGTCATTTATAGTAGCTACTCACAGTATTTTTGACATTTGCCACATAGATTCTAGGGAATCCTACTTTCTTCTATAAGTAAAGAGCAAAATACAATTCACCCTTGGAAGGTGAGAATTGTCTCAATTAGATGTCTGGCCTCCTGGGCTTCTGAAGATCTTTCTGTAATCAGTTCTCACATAGAAGTTTTATTCTCTGTGGGCAGTTCATCCAAGTCCCTCACCTTTAACTTCCTATTTTTACCTAGTATAAAAATCAATAAAAGGAATTGCAGGTATATTATAACATAGGGAAGAAAAAATTCTGTCATGTCTATATTCAGGATTAGTCAAGGTTGAAAGCAAATAAAAGGCACTTGGACCTTCAACTTAGACTATGAACAAAAGAGTTTGGGTACTCAATAAAAACCTGGTGATGCTTTAAATCAAATTTTTACAAATCGGTAAGTTGTTGGTTTTTTTCATTTTCTTTGTAGCCATTTATTCTTTCAGCTGTACTGAGAATGATAAAAACAACATTAAAATTCTGCTTTACTGTATATGTTTTCCTAATTTTGAGATTCATTTATTAGCTTTGCAATTATTTTATGATTTCTTTAGGTTTTGACAGAGCTTTCTTTCACAGTATTAAATGAATTCCATTAATGTGGTATGTAGTATGATAGTCACCCCCCAAATTTTCATAACCTCTTCCCACACACTGTGAATATATTATGACAAATCACAATGGAGATTTGCAGATCTGACCAAATTAATAATTTGGAGCTTGAAAAATTATCCTGAATTACCTGGGTGAGGTTCAATGTACTCCCAGGAGTCCTTTAAAGAATAACATGGAAAGAAGATGCAAAGAAGGAGATGTGGGGCTGTAAGAAGACATCAGAATGATGTGACCATAAGTCAAGGAAAAGCGATCAGTCACTAGAATCTGGAACAAGCAGAGAAATAGATTTCCTTATAGAGAATGGGTTCCCAAACATACTTGGCCTAACTCTTCCTTTTCAGAAAAAAAAAATACTCACTGTCTCTGCTGGCCATCAAAAACTTTAGTATTTTATCTAATAACCTAGGATAAAGTAGGAGGTAGAATGTGTTATCAATATTGGATGAAGGCTTACTAATAATCTTCGAGATGCAGAGACACAACCTTGCTTGCTGTCAGTGATGAGGACTTGAAACAGTTGCTGATGAAGAGCAAATAGTTCAGCCTTCAGTATGGATTGCAACTTAAGAAAATCAAAATAGTGACAGTTAGTCCAATAAGTAAAATCATGATAAATGGAGAAAAGATTGAAGTTGTCATGGATTTTGTCTTGCATGGATCTACAACCAATGCTCCTAGAAGCATCAGTCAGGAGATCAAAAAATGAGTTGCATTGGGTAGATCTGCTGCACAGGGTCTCTTTAGAGTGTTGAAAAGCAGGAGGTTTTCACGGTATTTTCAATTGCTTCATATGCATATGAAAGTTGAATATTGAACAAGGAAGCCCAAAGAAGAATTGATGTATTTGAATTGTAGTGCTGGTGAAATATTTTAAAGGTAAAGAATAAACAAATCTGGCTTTAAAGAAGGCCAGAGTACTCCTTAGAAGCGAGAGTAAAGGGACTTTGTCTTATGTACTTTTGATTTGTCAGAAGATTCAGTTCCTGCAGAACATCATGCTTGGTCCAGTAAAGGGACAGTGAAAAAGAGGAAGGCCCTCACCAAGAGGGATTGACATGGTGGCTGCAACAATTGGGCATAGTAACAAGTATGAGGGTGCCACAAGAGCAGGCGGTGTTGAGTTCTGCTGTTCAAAAGGCTTCTGTTCAAACTGACTTGATAACATTAACAACAACAATCACGTATTAAGTATAGGTATCTTCTTTTGAGACCCCCCCCCCAGATAATTCCAGAGCCAACCCCTGCCTCCCTTGCCCCAGGGGGTGGTATCACCAAATGGGGGAATCACTGCAGTAGAGCTTCAAGGATCATACTCTTGTCAACACCTTGAGTTGGCCCCGTAACTAGTCCATAGTTTATGGAATTAGATCAATATTTTTCAGAGGTCATCGTTCTTCCTACTTTAAAGAGTTTAATTTTTAATGGAATACATTGAATGTGGTGACCCATTTGATGTTTCTGGTGGTAAGAAAATAAGTTAGCATTGTTTTAAGCCACCTTGTTTGTAGTAATCTGTTACAGCATCAGTGGAATATCAATACATCTACTAATTGAATTAATCCTATATTTTTGAAGAAAGAATCTACAGGATTTGTTGAAGATTTCAATATGTGGCCCATAAGACAAAGAAGAATTACCCCATAGGGTTTCATAGACTAGAAATCTTTACAAAAGCAGATTACCATGTTTCCTTTAATCAGAAGGCATACCAGGTATCCTATCAGGTTCTCCACAAATATCTTCGAGATTCCTATAACAGTATTAACAAGCTGATGCAGGACTGGAAGCATTTAAATAATCTCTGCCAAGAAATTTGGCAGACAGCTACCTGGGTCAACTGACTGGAAGAGATCCACCTCTGCATCCATTCCAAAGAAAGATGAGCCAACAGATTGTGGACATTATCGAACAATTTCATTAACATGCAATGCAAGTAAAATTTAGCTGAAAATCATTTTAAGCACGTCTAGTTTTACACGGATAAGAAGCGACCAGATTGAAACTGGATTCAGAAGAGGACATGTTTCTGCAAAGTTAATCTTTAGTATGCAATAGCAAAGCTTTGCCTTTTTATCTTTCATAAATGGCCATATTTATTATCATTCACTTGCTTTAAATTGTCTCTGTTGGCTTCTTTTCATATATAAGTTAAATGAAAAATTTAAGCAATATTATACATAACTTAAGATTGAAATAACCAGAGTAAACTTCCATTATTTTATTACAATGGATATGATATTTTGACCAAATTCAGTTAACTTGTTTTATTCTTCTGCTTTACTTCCTAGTGATGGGTAACAATAACTATTATTCATTAAGAAATTAGTAACATAAGAGAGTCTACAATATAAACCTACTGATTAGCATACATGTTGTGAAAAGCAAGTAAAAACTGTAACGTTTACACTCTCCCCTGGAAAAAAAATGTAACTTTTGGAAACATTTCATCTGGATTGGTATATGTAGGTACAATTAATAATAGCAGTGCAGAATGCCCCCCTCATTTTTGTGTGTGAATAGTTTATTTTAATCCTTAACTAGTCATTTATGATTATATTTCCTTTTTTCTCTTTTTACTTTTTATTTTTAATGATTGTAAATGTTTTGAATTGTTTTTGTTGGTTGCCAATGATTCAGCTATAACTCACAACTTACTTTATGCACAACAAAATGAAATGTTATAAGAAACCGCACATATTCATGAATTGGTCTGATGTGCAATGAGTAGTAAAATGCAATAATTAAAAATTTAGATAAGGGGAAAGTGAATTTTGGGAATAATGAGGGCAACAAATGTATAGATGTGCTTTACACAATTGATCTATGTATTGTGATGAATTTTATGTGCCCCAATAAATTGATTAAAAAAATTTAGATGAAAACTGTTCAAATCCCCAAACTATTAGAGCCATTAATGAGAGAATTGAGACAAACCTAAGAACTTTGGAGCAGGGAATTCACAGGCTATTGGAAATAGGGAAAGACATGAACACAGAGGAAGCACAAATTGACAAGTGGGATATAGAAACTCTTTGCCAAGAAAAAGACAAGTGGAAACTAGAAAGGCTTCGCCAACAGGGTAATGAGAGAGCCCACAGACTGGAAAAACATCTTTAGCAGTGACACATCAGATAAAGGGCTTATTACTAAAATATACTATATTTTGCAAGCCTCAAACAAGAAAAAAGCAAAGAGCCCACTGAGGAAGTGGGCAAAAGATCTGAACACAAGTTTTTCACAAGGGCAGAAATCCAAATGGCCAATAAACGCATGAGAAAATGTTCCCGATCATGAACCATAAGGGAAATGCAAATTAAAATAATTATATGATACCACCTAACACTCTAAAACATAGCCAAGTTTTAAAAGTCAGAAAGCAACAAGTACTGGAGGGAATGTGGTGAGATAGGTACTCCCTTCTACTGCTGGTGGTCCTGTAGGTATTTACAGACACTAAGGAAATAGATCTGACTATACCTAAAACAAATGTAAATCAAGCTACCATATGATTCAGCAACCCCCTAATGGGCGTATACTCAGATAAAGTAATGTTCATCACCACAAGTTCTAAATTTCCATCAACTGATGAATGAAGTAAAATGGATTAAAAAATCCTAGCATATATATGCAATGGAGTACTATGCAGCCCTAAAAAGCAGCAATGAATGCATGAATCACATTGTCACATGGGAAGAGTTGAAGAAAATTAGACTGAAAGCAGTTAGCCAAGCCCAAAGGGACATGTACAACACAAGTCCACTGAGGTAAGCTTAAAAGGTACATTGGGCATAGAGGATAAACAACTTAAGGCATAAGTCCTGGGTTGAGGTCCAGGCACTTTGACAGGGGTGTGATTCAACACAGGAATGCATATGGCAGACAACAAAAAAAGGGGAAAATAAAGAAGAAAAAAAAAGGTGATGGGTGACGATAGCATTAATACACCCACAGGAAAGGTATTGTTTATGTCTCCACAGGAAAGAGAGAGAGAGGGACCAGATCCTATCCTGTAGTGCCAAGCCTTTGGGGCAACATACTAGCATGGAACAGCAAACTAACAGAAAGGACAATGGGGTTGGACCCAAGCTGAGCTATATTGATCCCCTCCCCAGAAGAATGTAATATAGAGAACAGCTCTGAAGATATAGCATGTGGAGAGTGGCGGGTCTGTCCACACCACACGAGTGTGAGCTAAAACGGGAAGAGAGCGAGAGAGTGGACTTCATCATGGCCCACCAAGCTCCTGGGATGACATTCCTGCTTGGAGCAACCAATGCACAGAGAGGACCATAGGGCCAGCCCCAACACGAGACACAACATTCCCTTACTAACACATAGTGCTAGAGGGGCACAGGGCTGGAGACACTGTACAAAACCTGTGCCCAGTCCGCACCACGGACAGCAGGATGAAATGTGATGGGTGTGCAACCGGGCAGCAAGGATAGCAAAGTAACCAAGTCCCTAAGGACTCTTGAAAATAGACTTCTGAATCGGGGGTCAGGGCCTGGCATCTCAACAAACCCGATTGAAAAAACACTCCTAAGGGTCATTAGACAGACCTGAAGCTATCTATTGTTTATTTTTTGTTTTGTTTTTCTTTCACCCTAGGCCTGTCTATATAAGATAGGCAGGAAAAAGATCCCAAGTAGCAAACGACTGGACCGGTGGTCCTAGGGGGACATGGGAAGGGAGGGGGCAGGAAGGGGAGCAGGGAGTCAACAAACTCAGGGATAAAGGAACAACAAGAGATCTAAACTTGATGGCGAAGAGGGGATATAATGCCTGGTGGGGTTTGATCAAGTGCAATGTATCCAAGATAAATTACTGAGAGTCCAATGGAGGGTGAGCATGATAGTGGGACAGGAGGAAGGTGAAAGGAAATAGAGGAGAAAAGGAGGAAGCAAAAGCTATTTATAGAGCTATAGCTATAGGCATGCATATAAGAAAATATATTAATTTATAATGAACGGGATAGAGACTAATGTACATATAGTTACATGTTAAGTACTAAGATATCAGCTGGACTTTGGGGCTTTATTTAAGGCCTCCCTAAACACAAGAACTGTTCGTTCTAATAAACTTGCACTCTTTTCACTCTTTGATACTCATCCTCCCAACATGATCATGACGTGTTAACAGGATCAGTTATCATGTACCAAAGGTTCCAAAACAAACAATTATATCGTTGCGAAAATGGGGAGTTGGAGTGGAGACCCAAAGCCCATCTGTAGACAATTGGACATCCTCCCATAGAAGGGATACAAGGAAGGGACAATTCAACCAGGGTACAGTATGGCACTGAAGAAACACACATCATTCCTCTTGTTCCTAAATGCTTCTTTGCCCCACCACCATGACCCAGTTCTACCTTACAAATATGGCTAGACCAGAGTACACACATTGGTACAGATAAGAGCTTTTGACTCATGGGATTCAGGACAGATAAAACCCTCAGGAACAGTAATGGGAGTAGTGATGTCATGAGGGTAGGGGGATGGTAGAGGTGGGGCGAGAAATGGGGAACCCATCATAAGGTTATATATATTGCCCACCCTCCAGGTAGACAACAGAAATGTGGGTGAATTGAGACAACGAACAGTGTAACACATGAAATAACAGCAATAATATATAATTGATCAAGGATTCATGAGGTGGGAAGGTGGGTGAGGGAGGGGAAAAGAGAGGCTTGTACCAAGGGCTCAAGTAGAAAGGAAATATTTTGGAAATGTTTATGGCAACATATGTAAAAGTGTGCTTAATACAATTGAATGTTGGACTGTTCTAAGAATTGAATTGTAAGAGCACCCCAATACAGTGTGTTTTAAAAAAACTGTTCATATTTGAGAAACATTTGTGTACGTCAAGTTTCATTATCCTTCAACCTTTTGAAAATCAATATATAAGTAAGTGAATTGTTAAATAATTCTTGGAACAAACCTTAGAAGGTAGGTTTTAAAAAGTAAAATTATGAGAATTTATCTAATTAACTTTGAGCAGGATAAACAATCAATTTACAGAGGGCATTGCATTTCTATATACACAATTCCAAAAAATTATGAATTAACCATAATATATTCACCTTCTGAAAAATATTTTAAGTGTGCAGATGTATCATTAGCCATTGCTTTAAGCAGCACAATAATTTCAAAAGAATATAGATTCCAAATAAATACATAAATATTTAGTCCTTGAGATATGCCTACAGTTAGTTATGATCCAGTGACTAAGGAAGGATCTAAAGCAGAATGTAATGAATAACATAATGAACATAAATTGAATACCTACAGCCATTCTCCTTTTTTGCATATTATTGACTGTTCTGTTCACTATAAGCTGCATAATACAGACATGATTCAATTTTCATTATTTTGAGAGGTATTACAGGCATTCAAGACCCCAGTAAGAACTTAAGTGCATTCATTCCACCTAAAATTCTGACTACCCATGATAAAGATTTCAAATTATTTCCATAGAAATGTCTTTGGTTCTGTATGTATTTATTTTTGGATTTAACATCAAAAGAAAATAAATCAAACCACCTTGTTTTCACAATACATATAGCTGGGGTCTCTATAACCTTTTCTAAAGTAAGTGAAAAATCCCAGGGAGAGAAGTTCCTGCATAAAAAGTGTGTATGTTTTTAATACCTGATGAGAGATGTTAAGTAAAACCAAACTAAAAAAACACAAACACTTGAGCAATATCAAATGTAAGACATTTTTCAAGTCACATTTTTATTTGCCAATAAATAAGAATATGTGACTGTGACAACATACAATCCTTACACCTAATGTACAAACAAAACTGGCTTAATAAATTATAAGCAGTTGAAGTCCGCAAATTTGTATAGGTTTTGTTTGAATGTAGCAGTGTGTTTCAAGAATTCCGCTCTTAAAATTACCAGGTTTGAATTGGGCATGTTCCGGTATTTTAAATATATCAAAATATATTTAGATTTTTGTTCTGGGCAGATTCCAAAGAGCAAAAGTTATTTGGATAAATGATGACAAACCTCAAAATGCTCCTTCATTCAAATGACTCAATGTTAGAAGTTTTACTGCTTATTATAAAACAGGCCCTCTCAGAAGTGAAAGAGTTATAGATCATCTAAGTACTTGATTCCGGTCCCAAATAATCTCTTTTGATAAAGTCACAGTAGGTTACTCGCAACTTCCATACCTTTTAAAGTCTACCCTTTAATAGCCAGGCTCTTGCTTGTATAAATAGATTGATGCCTAGGCCATCGTGCCCCAAAACATATTTGAATAAAGAATCCTTGTTTTATGGCCTACAGCTTAACACACCTATCAGTTACAGTCAGAGCTATAGATCTACTCACCCCTGCCCCCCTGAAATAAAAGTGCCGGCAGCCTATTCTGAGGTTCTGCTAGGGCTTGCCATACATAACACTCAAGAACATGGAAGAAGTTGTTGGCTAAGGTAGAAATGCTATAATATATCCATATATAAAGAATCCTTCTTTTATAGCCTACAGCTTAACACACCATATGTTAGCAGCTCATGTTCACTTTGATTCATTTTGCTTAGCTTATGTAGCTGTGTGCTATGGTCAAAAGGGTGAAATAAAAATGAGCAGTTTTTGTTCAGGGCTCATCTTTGTCATTTCTGGCTTCTGAATAATTTACCTATATGTGTCTTTTCACGGGGAGTAAGCAGTAGCATTCATAACTGCTTCAAAATGTTAAAATGATTTATCTAAAAGTACCTAACATTTCTATCCTAAGATTATTTACTCATCCATAGTTACACCTTATACTTTATGATTTTCTTGGAAATCAGACCTTTCGATTTTGACTGTGAATTGAACTTAATGCTAGGTAATGGTAGTTTTGCAAGGAAATGGCGGATGCACAATTTCTACCTTTTTTCTTCCATAAATGATTGAATGGAATTTTAAAAGCTTTGTTTATTTTAGATGCTTTCATGTTGGAACTAAAATTCTTAGGATTGTTCTCTTTTGGCTGACCGTATTTAATAGCTATTAGGAAATTATAATTTTTCTTATTTTAAACAATATTATAGGAAACTAATTTTTCATTACTAAAGTGAAAAATGCTATAAAGTTGACATTTCAGATACTTTGGAGTAGAAAAATTATTCTCTATAGTTTAATGTCAAGTACCCAACCAACCTACTCCCATCGAGCTGATTCTGATTAATCGTGATCCTATATAGGGTTTACAAGAACGTAAATCTTTGCAGGAGCAGATAGCTTCCACTTTTTTCCTTTGAGTGGGGGGTGGATTTGAAACCCTGCCTTGTGGTTAGCAGGCCAATGCTTAACAGATAACCACACCTCAAATGTTTCTAGGCAATTAAGTACTCCTGCTAAAAGAAAGCATTGTCTTGGTTTCAGCTTTCATCTTTCGCAAATACATATTTCGGACCAAGATTTGGCTCCTCATTTAATCTTTGATTCCCTACACTGTGTGATTCTCACGTATTGCTTATTTCCAGGACCCACTTAAATCTGAATAGTCAGTCATTTTCTATTTCCCCTTAACCACCAGGATCCGTATAATTAACCACCATTGAAATTTCTTTTTTGTAGTCCTCTTTGGAACAGTGGGAACTCAATTTCAGGAAAGTCTCACATAAAGTATATATATAGCAGCACTATTTTTCACATTTTAAGCTCTTCCCCTTTTACTGACTTAAAACTGGGCATTATAAATTTGTTTTATTTTACATTACAAATATCTCAAGAGCCTTGTTCTGAGGACCCCCTTTGACACCGACACTGACAGTACCGTGGCTCTGTATGACCTGGATTCCCCTCAAGATTCTTGATCTATGTCCTTTATATTTTGATCTTTGTTCTCATTTTACCCTAACCATTTATTTCAGTGAGTGATCTGTTTCTGATTTCTGTTTCCAATTATAATGTTAAAGATAGAATTACAAAATGTATTGGACAGATATAGATGATTTTAAAATCAGATTATCCAAGGAAAAGAAAACAAAAAATCACTTATGCCAAGTTAGAAAGAAATTAAGGTAACTATCTTCCTTATTTGATTTAAAAAAAATGATCTCCGGAAATATTTAAGTCATCAGTAATGTGTGTCTTGGTCAATTCTGGCTATTTATTTTCACAGCAGAACTAAATGTTATCATTTGCTTTGATAGATTGTATCACTAATTATGTCTAACAAGTTTAGAAACTACAAGCAGAAATGTAAAGCAATACAGCCTCAAAGGAAAAAAATAAATGAACGTATTTTCATCTTCCTCATTACAAAAAGCTGCATTTTATGGGAGAATCCATGATTGAGCAAGCCTTTAATACTTGAACCAGTTTCTATCTACCTACAATCAGGCCTACACTCTTAGAATAAACACGTCATCTACAATCAACACGATTTCAAAGTCAATATCCAGTATCCTTTATTGGTTCTGAAACTCTGAAAAGAGAGAGTGATGCATTTCATGGAATTACGTAGGTATAATAGTTATTTAATTAAAGTTGAGAGCTAGGAAATACATTTTGAGATATTCTGTCTGGTTATAAAAGATTATGGTACAATTCTTGCTAGCCACATTGTATAGACAAAAATTTGGAATGTTAGAAAAATGTTCAAGTTTAATGTATTTAGACATTTTCCTAGATAATTACAAATAAAAGTATCAATTATTTATATATTTGTTTTAAAACTTTTAGGACTCAAATTGGTGGACATAATTATATAAATATATGTCTTTAATAGTTTAACAATAATCAATCATAATGCGCAGTGATTGAAATTGCCATACATGTAAAGTAGGAATCAATCCTTTTGAGCACATATTTCCTTAAAAATAATCTTAGGCTTTTCTAAGTAACTCATTTTTTCTTGGAAACTGTCCCCTGTCCAACTCAATATACTTCAGTTAACAGGTAATATCTATTTACTAGTGTGAGTTTGAATTAATATTTTACTTATGAGGCTGATTGCTATGTTTCTAATTTAGAGAATTTTGAGCAAGTGGTACATAGGTTTATTAGCTATCTAATGCCAAGCAAACTTTTAACTAAAAGCATTGTAAAGTGAAGAAAACTTCATAGTAACACTTTAAAAACTAGTAATAAAAGGAAATGTTATCAATCTCATCAAAGGCATTTATGACAAACTAGTTATTTTCTTCCTAAGACCAGTAACAAGACAAGGATGTTTAGTTTTGCAACTTTGATTTAACATTGTACTGGAGGTTCTATCCAAGACAATTAGACATTTCTCTGAAGAAGATAACCATCAGGTAAAAGAAGATTAAAAACCGTTTTCACACACTAGTAAGGCATAGTGGTTACACTTTGTGCTGTGAGCTGCAACGACAGCAGTTCAAAACCACTAGCCTCTCCATGGGAGAAAGATAAGGCTTTCTACTCCAGTGAAAAGTGAAATGTTTCCTAGAGGGTCTCTATGAGTTGGAATCAACTCAAAAAGGCAGATAATAAGAACTTCTAGTAAAGATGCGAAGGAATTGGACCGCTCATAAATTGCAAATTGTAATGTAAAATGGTTCAGTCACATTAGCAAAGTTTGATAGTCTCATAGTTATCATACACCCCCCCCCAAAAAAAAGTCACACAAGTTAATTTCAACTCATAGGGACAATATAGGGCAAAGTGGAACTGCTCCACAGGGTTTCCAAGGCTTTAAAAGTTTAAGAAAGCAGACTTCATCTTTCTCCTGTGATACTTCTGTTGGGTTCCAACTTCTGACCTATTAATTAGAAGCCTAACAGCCTAACATAAATTCACCCTCAGGTAAATAACCAAGGGAAACACATCTATTTGTTCCCACAAAAAAAAGTGTATGCCTGGAGACACAGTGTGGGATGTGTGACCGAGCTGACCCCACCACACCGAGGCAAAACACTAAGGGCGTGCAACAGAACAGCAAGGGGAGCAGAACAAAGAAGTCCAGAGGGAGTATAAAAAATAGACTTTGGGGCCAGGGTGTGGCGCCCCATCACACCCTACTGGAAAATGCTCCTAAAGGTCAATAACAGACCTTGAACTATTTACAGGCTTTTCTTTCTTTCTTTCTTTCTTTCTTTCTTTCTTTCTTTCTTTCTTTCTTTCTTTCTTTTTCCTTTTTCTTTTTGATTTTGTGTGTCATTGACTTTTTGTTGTTTTTGCTGTCGTTTTGTTTTTCTGTGTTGCTTTGTTTGGTGCTGTCTTGTTTTTATGTGCATATTATTATCTTATAGTGGGACAAGAGGAAAGTAAAAGGAAATAGAGGAAAGAACTAGGAGGCAAAGTGCATATATAGAGGCCTAAATACAGACATGTGCATATGTAAATATATTTATATATGACGATGGGGAAATAGATCTATCTGCATATATTTATAGGTTTAGTATTAAGGTAGCAGATGGACATTGGGTCTCCACTCAAGTACTCCCTCAATGCAAGAACACTTTGTTCTATT
>NW_022103942.1:14328671-14407714 GCF_000313985.2 Echinops telfairi
AAAAAAAAAAAAAGAAAAAAAAATCAAAAATCAAATGTGCATCCAGTGTACATCCAACAACATTTTCCTGTTTCCATTTTTTAATGACACTTACACTAAAGCAATAACAACAGCTCACTGGCACTGAGGTAATTCTGACTCAGAGTGACTCTGTAAGATAGGGAAGAAAGGGCGCTGTGGGTTTCCAAATCTCTTTGGAAGTAGAAAGTCTTGTCTTTCTCCCTCAGAGTGACTGATGGTTGCAAACTGCTGACTTTGTTCTTAGCGCAAAGCGTAACCACTATAGCATCAGGTATCCAGAACACCTATAGCTCACTGCTGTTGAGTTCATTCTTACTCATGGAGACCCTCTCGGGAACGCTTTATTTTTACTGGGTATAGAAAGCCTTATCTTTCTCCCACGGAGAGGCTGGTGGTTTTGAACTGTTTACCTTGCAGTTAGCTATGCAAAATGTGACCACTAAGCCACTAGGGCTCCTAAGAACAACTATTTAGGGGTTCACAAATTTGAGTTAACATGTGTAACACCGCAGAACCTTTGCAGCTCCCCAATACCTAGACTCTCTTCTAGCCAATTCATATTAATAGTTCTTGGGATATGACCCAGGCATCAGAATTGTTTTACCTTCAGAGAAACATCAAGGACAGGCAAAGAAATTAGGAAATGCATTATGAAAAGGAGTAAGTGTCTCTGAGCTTCAGTTTCTTTGTAAAATGAATATAATAGCTGCTCTAAGTATTCCACATGAGTATTAGTATGTGAAAGTTCTTTCAGACCACAAAATGTAACAAGATATCAGATTTTTAAGTGGAATATTAATGATAGCATTTAGGTGGTGGGTAAACAAGTATTGACCATTAAATGTCCTTCAATCTGGAAAAATGCTAGAGAATTGATTTATCACAGAACTGCTTTTACGCTTATCCATGTCTCCATTTCGTTTGATCTCTTGTTTAGTAATTTTAGAATTTTACTATATTCGTCCACCAGAGAACATCATGTCTATTGATGCATAATTCATATGCATATATTTTAAATATGTAATGCTGTTTGGTTTAAAAAAAAAGACAAATCATAAAATATTCATAAAATGGATGTTTCTAGTATGTTTAACTTTAATATTAGGTAGGAAGAGATAGTGAAATGGTTTATTCATGTTTGCCCTAAATATTTTGAGACAATGGTAAGTATAACTTTCTGTTATGAAGTGCAATGACTTCTAGGTTTATCATTATTAAGTATATATAGATTTATTTTATTTATTTCTATTCCATATTTTATGCAAAACATATCTACCAATAACTAACATGTTAATAATCTCAGAATAGGTAGACTGTAAAGCACTTTGTATTCATTTCTTCAACCTAAGGAATTTCTACTACATTTGTTCCTCCACTGCCCTCTGTCCACACCCTGATGCTTTAAAAATGCTGTTATAATAAATACTAATTATATAAAGAAACATTTTCTCCCTCAGTAGACCATTACATACGATAAGGCAAATCGTGTATCTTACTGTATCACCAAAACTGCCAAATACAGTGCTGGATAATAGAAATGTATTACCTTAAGGTCTAACACAATACTGGCCTATAGTAATCACTCAGTAAGTGTTTCTGGACCTGGAACAAAGGACAGATTTATCAGAATACGTCAAGAAGGCTAAATAAAAGAAAGAAGTTATACTAAGAAATACATTTTACGCCATTTGTAGTGAAGTCATCAGGGCACTTAAGAAATTCTAGGAAATGGATGCTACAGGCTTCTTCCAAAACTACTAGCTATGAACATACATGAGAACTAGCATATATTTTAGCTCTCATATATTATTTGAGGGTGGGGAAGTAGATATTTAAGCCTCATATGTATGTGTGTCTACATATACATATATAGAGAGGGAGCGAGCGAGAGAGGGAGAGAGAAGTGAAACCAATTTACAATAGCTGCCATTTCAACTTAAACATAAAATCAAATAGAGCATTAACTGTTTTTATCTGCAAAACTGAACTAGATTGTTTTATGTATCTCAGGTATGCGATGGAAACATTCAAAGAGTAATGAGACCTCTGAATTCCATTCTTAACTCCACTGTTATTATTGTATATGTTTAGAAAAGCAACACATATTTTTACTAACACTGACAAAATGACTAGATTTCCCTTCCTTACTTGAGAGTTATGAGTTTCAATTCATGTCTCTGATTCTCGTGGTTCAAAATCATGGAGCAAATTTTAGAATTTCATTTGAAGTGAACTTAACTGTCTTCCTGCAATTAAGAAAAAGAAAGGCAAGGAAAAATAGCAATATTGTGAGGAGAAAGTACAATGATGCTTCCTTAATGCTACCAATTTATATATAAGCTGCCTGACAACCTTCCACGTGAATTTCCACATGCTCAGGTCTTGTCTCTACAATTTCTTTCCCAGAAATATTGATGCCTAAAGCTTTTTACCCTCCATTTATCTTTAGAAAGTAGTTTTTTTAAAGATCATATTTAACTCAAAAATGAGAATGGATACTATATTTTCTGGGCTTTCTTTTATAAGACAATATTTCAAGATTATATGCCATGTTATCCAAAGGCTAGTTTTATCACATACACTGACTACGGTAGAACTGCAATTCTACTTCTAATTTATCTATGTTCCAAGGGTGCCAACATTTAACAGAAGCAGACTGCCACATTTTTCTCCCACAGAGAAACTCGTGAGTTTGAATCACAGACCTTTTGATTAGCAAACAAGCACTACACTACTCTCACTCACTCCATCAAATTGATTCTTACTCCTGGTGACCTTCTAGGACAGAATAGAACTGCCCCCTGTTAGTTTCAGAGACTGTAACTTTTTACAAGATTATAACATTTTATGGGCAAAGGAAGCCTCATACTGCAGGTTGAATAGAGACATCAATTGAATCTCATATTTTTTGGGTGGAGCAACTGGTAGTTTTGAATTGCTGATCTTGAAGATGACAGCATAATGTGAAACTCACTCATCGCCAGGGATCCTAATGCAACACTAGGCTTCCTCTGTGGGTAGGGGGCTCATAGGTCATTTCATATCCTGAAGAGATTAAAGCTACTCAATTACACTTTTGATGTTTATTTTCTGAAGTTCTTCGAAGAAAACCACTGACAACAATTACAATTTATTTTTGATATTTTAAGAGACCATTTTAAGGAATATTCTAAGGATTAATATAGCACTTTATACTGAGTGAGCAATGGTAAGGAAAATTTAGCAGGTAAAACTACAGTATACAACTGAGTGTAGGATGCTTCAGCAGAGAGAAATGCAGGTGCATGTTTTAAATTGCAGGGGAAATGATCATTTTAATGTTCATAATAAGGAGAGTTGCCAACACCATAATGAAACGAATCATCAGTTTCTAGTCATTGGTGACATTTCCTGTTGTAATTCAGCAACCTAATTTCCTCTTTTGTCAAGGATGAATTTCTTATAATAGAAATGTTAAAGGAAATTCTACGTGGTCAACTGATGTTCTGATATTTAAAAACTTCTGCTTAGATAATATGCTTTGATATGTGGGTACTGCTCACATAATTAAGGTAGGAATCATCAGCAACAGCTCTATGTAAAATGTAACACAAGTTTAAGATTTGTAAAATCAGAGGAAAATCTGACATTTTAAATAAAAGGTTAATAGATGGAATATCATTTTCTGATACGTAAAGCCATAGCCATTGTTTTACCCATTCAAAATTATTGCACACTAGAAATGATATCAAAATACAATTTTATAAAAAGTTTCATAAATTCATTCAACAATTTTATTGCAAACAAAATAAAAGTAGAGCGCATCCATTTTCTGAACTTTTAATCTGATAAGAACTAATATATTCTTATAACAGCAATATATTTTTCTCTTAAATGAGGGAAAATATTACACTATGATTAAATAAAGTGTAATAGAGTAGCTAGCTTGGCAACTTTAAAAATGAGAATTAGGTGGTAAATGAAACAATTGCAAACTAACTTTATATTTGCATATCAATATTACCTTGTATTTCAGTAAATACCTACTATTGAAAAATGATTTTCATAAGTTTACATACTAGAGGTATGTAACAACTGTGCACAAATACTACCAATATGCAACTACCCGAATGAGCTAAATGTCCTTTGGTCAGTATTGACCATTCAAGATTTTATGCAATACAAATTGTACATATTTATCAGTTTCACTTTTTTTGACAAGTTCCGTGTAAAATCCTGTGTATCTATTAATGATCACATAATAATTTGAGAAATTTCATGGAAAGTATTTCCTGCTATAAGAAATGCATTTATAATAGGCAACACTAACATTGCCAAAGTACAAACAATGATTTTCTATCAGATGGAAAGCCATCCTTGAGCATTTAAATATAGCACAGACACATTAAGAAAGCAATTAGAGTGCACATAGTTACTCAAAGATGAACATGGGCTGGTTCTAAATTGCTTTAAAATCAATAATATATATCACTGCTCATAATTACCGAACATCAGAAGCAATGTAGGGTTGTATATAATTATGATACATCCACGACACTTTACAACAAAGCCAATAGCCTCTTGAACAGGATCACTTTGCGCTTGTATTGCCTAATCCTATTGAAGTGGAGCATTACATATGTAATAGAACTAAAGCTATTCCCAGGAGAGGGTGAATAAAAGATTTTACAATAACAAATATTTTGTACAGAGGTAAAAATCCCATAGGAAAGATAACTTGAGAGTATATAAAGGCATTACAGGTAATGCTTTAGCCGAAGGGTGGTGGGTCTACAATCGTTACTAATAATATCAATCAAAGAGAAAATTAGCTCGTTTTATCAGCTCATTTTCAGCTTTAGAAATATCGAGAGAAATGCTCATTAGAATATCTTTAAGTACAAGGGTTTTTCATTGAGCTCTCAAGCAGTGGCATCACTTGTCTAGTGTAAACGGGGTGTGAAACACACTCCTTCCCACTGATAGAGGATGTAACTTCAAAATAATCCATGTGCAGAGCTAGATCAAGCAGCAGCACCCAGAACATAGGGGCAGCCAATTCGTTGGGTATTACCCTACAAGCAGTAGAGTAAGTCCTCACCATTACCACCCTGACCCTTCAGTCATGGTACATATGGGTCTGGGATACAGCACCTGCCATGGGATGGAGAGCAAAGTCCCTGACTTGGTCAATAGGAGGGACTGTAAGGAATCATGGATTGAAGACAGAGGATTCAGCCATATGGCCTATTTCTCAGTCCTGGGTGGGAGGATAGCCATTGTCTGACACCTCATCCAACCACCTAACTGGGTTTATTTATGGGTATAAAGGGAATGGCATAAACTGAAACCCTGAATTACTTCACTTTTGTCACCACTGCTTCCAAATAGCTTCTTATCTTCAATACATAATAAACCAACCTTTACTTTCTCTATATGTGATATTTTAAAATTATTATTAGATCTGAATGGTGCTAACTACTCAATTAATCAAATAGGGCATAATACTTGCTAAAGTAGAGGGGCAGCTAAATCCTCAATGAGACTGATTGACACCGTGACTGCAACAATACCTCAAGCATAGAAACAATTGTGAAGACACTGCAGGACCGGGAAGGGTTTCAATCTGCTGCGCATAGGGTTGTTATGACTCAGTACCAACTCCATGGTGCCTAAATATCACTACAACTATATGATCATTATGCTCACTTATGTATTATATTATGCATCTAGTTTTCGCTTCATAGGAGAAATGACATTTTTTTGTTCATCTGTAGGATGCATTTGCATACATTTATAAACATCACCAATTAAAACTAACATATTCAAGAATTTAACGTGATTTAACATTTAGTCCAGTCATAAGCTTTTGATTGGTAATATAATATAGATAAAGCAATAATAGCAAAGGAGGAAAAGATTTAAAATGTATTTGGTTTACATGCTACAGAGTTCCAGCTACAATTTATTCATTTGGTGAGCAACATTCTTTTTTAACCTGTAACATGTAAATTCTGATATACAAAACTGCAATAACATACAGCTAATAATAACATTCTTTGTGTTAAAATGTATTTGTATTTCTTAAGTAATCGTATTTTATGCACAGTTTGATTTTCTCCAATATACCGTGAAACCCTTCCATTCTAGCATACAAATTATTGTTGTTGAGAGGTATTTTCTATCTGCTTCTGGTTCACAGCAACACTATGTACAATAGAACAAAACACTTTTACCTGAACCATTTTCACAATCATTACTAAATTTAAGCCTATTGTTTCTGCCACTGACAGTTCACCTCATTGAGTGTCTTCCTGTTTTTCACTAACCCTGTCCTTTACCAAGCATGATGTCCTTTTCCAGGGACTGGTCTCTCCTGATAACATGTTCAAAGTATGTGAGACGGTCTCACTATCCTTACTTGTAAGGAACATTCTCATTGTACTTCTTCCAAAACAGATTTGTCTATTCTTCTGGCAATCCATGCACCATAACACAAATGCATCATTTCTTTCTATTTTTTGAATTCATTGTCCACCTTCCACGTGCAAAGGAATCAATTGAAAATATCATGGCATGGATTTGTCACACCTTAGACAATTTTGGCTTTTGTTTTCACCCTTTTAAAAGATCAGTGCAGTAGTTTTGCCCAATGAAAATCTGACTGTTGCTTCTAAGAGTGTTTGTTATGGATCCAAGCAAGATGAAGTTCTTGAAACAGTCATTCTTTCCTCGGCTTATCATGACCCAGGTGTGAGAATTTTTGTTTATTCACCTTCAGATGCAGTCTATAATGAAGGCTGTGTAGTCTTTGTTTTTCATCTCTGTTTCAAGTATTCTTGACTTTCAGCAAGCAAGAGTGTATCTGGCATCTGCATATGTCGCTTAGAAATGCATCTTCCTCAAATTCAGATGTGTTCTTCTTCAAATAGTCCAACTTCTGGGATGACTTGGTCAGAATACAGATTGAATAAGTGTGGATAAAAATATCCTGATGCACACCCTCCTAATATTATCAATTCTATTATGATCCACTCAGTCCTGTGCTTTTGCATAGTTAATAAAACACAAGTTAACACCTGTCTAATACCCTCTGCTTTCAGTCAAGATCCGTCTGAAATAAACAATGTCATCCACCCTTCCAGGTCCTCTTGGAAATCTAGTTTGCATTTCTGGTAGCTTCCTATTGCTTTACTACAGCAATATATTTTAAATTTTTCTTCAGCAAAAATTTACTGGCAAGTGTATGAATAAAATTGTTCAGTAATTCCTGTATTCCAATGAATCGCCTTTCTTTGGAATGGTACAAATATGTATCTATTTAAATTGGTTAACTAGCTAGATGACTTCTAAATCTATTGAGAAAGAAGAGTAATCACTTCCAAAATTGCATCAATATATTGAAACATATCAGTTGACATTCTGTTAGTTTTGAAGTCTTGCTTTTCCTCAGATCGTCGGTGCAAGTTGAACTACATCCTTCAGTACCATCAGTTCTTGATCATATGCTAGCTCCTTAAATGGTCAACTACTTCTTATTGGTACACTGACTTTGTGTATCCTACCATGTTCTGTTGTTTCCTGAATTATTCGACATTTTCCCCATAGAGCAACAACAACAACAAAACACTGCCATTGGTTTGATGCCAACTCAAAGCAACTCTAAAAGACTGCGAGAACTGCCCACTCGGGAGTAAAAAAGCCCCATCTTTCTCCAACAAATTGGCTGGTGGTTTTGAGCTTCCAACCTTGTGGATCACAGCCCAACGTGAAACACTATACCACCAGGACACCATGTTGCCCAAAGGATCCTTCAATATTTCAACTTAAAACTTGAATTATTATTCAGATTTTTCAACTTGAGAAATTCTAAGTGTGTTTCTCTTTTTAGTTTTTTTAAATTCACTCCGGTCTTTGCACAATTAAGTACAGTGATACCTCAGTTGTTGAATGACTGCAAGCTCACACTTTACACTACTGAAAGAGCAAAGTTAGGAAAAAAATCTGTGAGAGGAGGGGGAAAGGAAGTGGATGTTAACAAACCCAGGGACAAAGGAACAACAAGTGATCTAAAATCGATGGCAAAGAGGGTGTAGGAGGCCTAGTAGTGCTTACCCAAGACAATGTAACCGAAAGGAATTACTGAAACCCAAATGAAGGCTGAACATGACAGTGGGACAAGAGAAAAGTAAAAGAAATAGACGAATGAACTAGGAGGAAAAGGGCATTTATAGAGGCCTAAATATAGGCATGTACGTATGTGATGAAGAAAGATGATGGTGCCCAGCTATCAAAAGATATAGCATCTGGGGTCTTAAAGGCTTGAAGATAAACAAGCCGCCATCTAGCTCAGAAATGACAAAGCTCACATGGAAGAAGCACACCAGCCTGTGTGATCATGATGTGTTGATAGGATAAGGTATCAGGTATCAAAGACCCAGAACAAAAAATCATATCATTGTGAATGAGGGGGAGTGCAGAGTGAAGACCCAAAGCCCATCTGGAGGCAATTGGACATCCCCTTACAGAAGGGCTATAGGGAGGAGATGAGCCAGTCAGGGTGCAGTATAGCACCGATAAAACCTACAACTTTCCTCTGGTTCATTAATGTTCCCCCACCCCACTATCAGGACCCCAATTCTACCTTGCAAATCTGGCTAGACCAGAGCATGAACATGGGTAAAGATAAGAGCTGGAAACACAGGGAATCCAGTACAGATAAACCCCTCAGGACCAATATTGAGAATAGCCAAACCAGAAGGGTAAGGGGAAGGTGGGGGGAAGAAGGAGGAACTGAGAACAATGATCTATCTATAACCCCCTCCCAGGAAGTTGGACAACAGAAAAGTGGGTAAAGGGAGACATCAGTCAGTATAAGACATGAAAAAAAAAGTATTAGTTATCACGAGGTATCACTGTCTACTTTATCTTCATTGTCTGCTATATGAAATCTTCTGTCCCACTCTTTAATTTAATAATGACTTCCCTTTGGTTTCCTTACTCTATATTCAAGAGCAAGTTCCAGAGTCTCTTCTGACATCTATTTTTGTCTTTCCTTTCTTTTACTTTTAATAATACTTTGATTATGTGTTGAGCTGCTAACCACAAGTTTACTGGTTTGAAACCATCAACTGTTTTGCAATAAAAAGAAGAGGCTTTCTATGCCCTTAGATTTACAGTCTCAGCAACCCACAGGAACAGTTCTATCCTGTCCTATAGGGTTGCTATGAGTTATAGTTCACTTGATGTATGTGAGGGAGGTTGCTTTATTTATTTAAGCTATCCTTGAGGTCATCCCACAACTCCTCTGACGTTAAAGCTTTAGTATTCAGTGAATCAAACCTATCCTTGAGACGGTCTCTAAATTGGAGTAGCATGTGAATTACATATGGTTTGCATATCAATTAAATTTTTATTCTACCTGTTCAACAATTTATCAACACTCCCTTTAGTTGGTCTGGCCTGCCTCTTTTCCTAATCTACCTTCTGTCAGATATTATCTTCCTCTTCACCAAATTAACACACTCTACAAGTGTTTATGATGGTGATATAATCTTTGCTGATCGATTTACCACTTTTCCTCTTTTATAAGCTAAGCTGTAATTTTTTTATTAGTCCAATGCAATAATAAAGTTATTTTTAGTGAGCAAAACAAAACCAACAACAATAATAAGACGACAGGAATCTTGTTCTATATCAATGAATTATGAGACGCCAGACTGACAGTGTCATAAATGTTAATCCTAATTTTGAAATATTATTGAAATGTACTCATATATCAAATAACAATTAGTGTCAATCCATTTTCTTAAGTGTCAAGTCCTCTCCTTGACTGCATGTCTACTTTACCAAACATGATGTTCTTCTCCAGGGACTGGTTGGTTACTCTTGACAACTTATTCAAATATCTGAAACAAGGCTCTCCACCCTTGTCTCTAGGGAGCACTCTAGCCTTACTTTTTCCAGGACAGATTTGCTTGTCCTTTTAACAGTCAAGGTACTTTAACTATTATTTTCCAGCACCACAATTCAAATGCATCAACTATTCCTTGGTTGTTATTTATCCAATGTCCAACTTTCACATGCATATGAGGTCATTAACAATTCCATGGATTTGGTCAGGTACCCACTAGTCCTCAAAGTAACACCCTTGTTTTACTACAGTCTAAGGAGGTTTTGTGCAGCAGACTTACCTAATGAAACTCTTCTGTTGATCTCTGCACTATTGCTACCACAAGCATTGATACAAGGAAGACAAAATTCTAGAAAACTTCAACCTTTTTTCCATTCATCATAATTTTACGTATAGGCCCACTTGTGAGAATTTTGGTCTTCTTTACATTGAGTTATAATCCATACTAAAGGCTGCATTCCTTTATCTTCATCAGCAAATGCTTCGAATTCTCCTCATTTCCAGCAAGCAAGATTGTATCATCTGCATACCTCAGGTTTAAGACTTTCATTTCATGAGTGGGAAATTTTTAATATATATTTCAAACATTCAATTGCGTATATATTCAAAATCCTACAGAGGGCATTAATAACAGGCTAGTTAAATTAAGCCACGTCTTAGCTAGTATAAAAATGGTGAAAAAATATAATATGTTAAAAATATGATATCAAAGTATAGGTTATAATGCTTCAATCAAGGGATATTTATTGAGACTCAGTTATAGGTCATACACTGTACTGGGTGTTGGCAATAGAGAGTGACTGCTCTCACAGTGATATTAATGGTGAGAAAAATGAAACACATAAATAAAAATTTTGTAAGTAACCTTGTGTATTTCGGTTAGGCTTCAGAGCTGATTCAGAATAAAGAATGTATAGTCTTTTGTGCTTACTTTTCTGGAGCAAGTGATGGTCAATAAAATAAAGGGACGAAAATGTTCATTTTTAAAATCAGAAATAGACTGTGCAAAAGATAAACGTGGAATGATGCATACCTATGGGTTTCAAATAATATTTCTCTCTGCAGGATTTTCTGCTGATGAGGCACAACTCGGAATGAGAAGACACAATGAACACTAATGAGAGAAGTGATGAGCTGTGTGGGAGGACACGAATACATTGTTCATGAAGAAGGCAAAAGGTCATTCAAAAGTCAAAAATAAATGAAAAAATCAAAGCCCATGTCAGAAGCGTCTCTGAAATATGCTCTTCATCCTAGAGGAGCTGAGGCAGATGGAAGAAACAATGAAGGCAATGAGCTGAATAGAAAACTGCAAAGGTCAGCTTGAGAAGACAAAGTAATGTATTATGAAATGTGTGAAGAACTAGAGCTAAAAAACAAAATGGGAAAACACTCAGCTTATGTTAAACTGAAAGAACTCGAGAAAATATTCAAGCCTTGAGTTGCATTATTGGAAAATTCAGTAGCTAAAATGTTACATAATGAAGGAAGCATCAAATGATGGGAAAAATGCACAGTCACTATACTAAAAAAACAAAAACAAAAAACAACAACCAAAAAGCTAGTCAACTTTCCACCATATCACGAGGTAGTGTATGAGCAAAACCAGTGGTGCCAAAGGAAGATGCTCAAGATGCACTGAAAACATTAACCAAAAAACAAGACTCAAGGAATGGATTGAGTACCAACAGAAGTGTTTTAGCTGATGAAATATTGGAAGTACTTATTTGTCTATGTCAGGAAATTCGGAAGACATTTATTGGCCAATTGAGTTGAAAAGATTCATATTTGTACCCATTCCAAAGAAAAGTGACCTATCAGAATGCACAGATATAGAACAATATCATTCATATCACATGGACTTAAAATGTTGCTTAAGATAAGCCAACAACAGTTGCAGCAATACATTGACGGGGAACTGCCACAGATTCAGGCTTGACTCAGGAGAGGTCATACAACAAAGTGGCTCATTTCTGATGTCACATAGATCTTCATTGAAAACAGAGAACACCAGAAATGTGTTTACTTGTGTTTTATGGACTATGCCAAGGCATTCAATTGTGTGTATCACAACAAAACTATTGATAGCCTTGAGAAGAATGAATATTCCAGAACATTTCATTGTGCTCCTGCAAAATTTGTACATGGATCAAGAGGCAGTTGTTTGAACAGAACAACAAAAAAAAAAACTGTGGGCATCAGGGTTGTATCCTCCCACAATATTTATCCAATGTGTATGCTGAACCAATCATCAGATAAGCTGGCTTATATGAGAAAGAATGAGTTATCAAGATTGCAGGAAGTCTTATTAACACCTGTGATATGCAGATGACACAACCTTGCTTGCTAAAAGTAAGTACATCAAGTACTTGCTGATGAAGATCAATGATTGCAGCCTTCAATATGAATTCTAACGCAATATGAATTCTAAGAAGACAAAAATCCTTACAACTGGCTTGATAGATAACATCATGATAAATATAAAAGAAGGTTGAAGTTTTCCAGGATTTCATTTTATTTAAATTCACAGTGAAGCAATGAAGAGATCAAAAGATACATCACATTGGGAAAATATGCTATGCAAGACCTCTGTAGGATATTGAAAAGTAGGAAGGTTATGTTGAAGGCTCAGGAGCATCTGACCAAAGGCATGGTATTTACACTTGCCTCATTTGGACATGAAAGTTTGGCATTGAATAAGGGAAGATTGAAGAAGAATCGATGGTGCTAAAGAAGGAAATTGAAAGTACCATGTGCTGCCAGATGAACAAACAAATCTGCCTCGAAAGAAGTAGGTCCAAGTGGTCCATAGCAGGAAGGATAGAGAGACTTCTTCTCATGTACATTGGGCATGCTGCCAAGAGAAATCAGTCCCTAAAAGAGGACATCATGCTTGATAGAGGGGGAGAGCAAAAGAAGAAGGCCCTCAATGAGATGGATTGTCATAGTGGCTTCAACAATCGGCTCAAGCATAGGAATAATTGTGAGGATGCCACAGGCAGTGTTTTGATCTGTTGTGCATAGACTTGCTATGGATCAGAACTGACTCACTGGCACCTTACATATTTCCATAAGAAAAATTAATTAAATAAGTACACATTAAAATACCAAAATGTATTGCTCTAAAAAGAGCAGAGAAGGAATGAGAAATTCTATATATTGTGGTAGGAGAATTAGTATTTTTCAGTAAGATAATCTGGAAAGGTCTCAGCGATAAGTCATTTAATTGGGGCATAGAGAATATTGGGTAAAATAATGTCTTAAATATTTTAATTTAGATTATCTGAAATCACTAAAATTATTTTAATAAAATTATAAAATAGAGCTGGTCAATACTGCAAAGAAACATGAGAAAATCGGTGCTCACATTTTAAACTTTTTAATCAATAGCTCAGTAAATGGATTTAAAATTTAAAGTCCATAGCTTAAAACAGTAGCCCTGATTCATTTAAAAAATGAATAACAGTGAAATTTACTGTACAGCAATTATGTAGTTTCCTGAATATACGGTAACTATTTTTATATATTTCCAGTTCGGCAGCAGCTATTTATGACTTTTAAATTTTATTTCCTTTATCATTTATTTTTAATAGTCTTATATAACTCTCCCTCTATAACTGCCATCTTTTGCTTTGTTTATTGTTAATGATACTTCCATTTGTTTCTTATTGTTTGTTTCCATAAAAATAATAATAACAAAAAGTGTAATAAAATGGCTTTGCAGAGAAGAGCATTTACTTTATACTATTACTTACATTATATTTCTTGGAAAATTAATGTTTGTTTTTAGTATATACAACCTTTGTTTATGGTGCTAGGTATATTGAATGCTGGAATTCTTCTCTCAAGAATTTTTGTATTCCCTGTCATGATCAATAACTATCTTAGCCTTCTACACCTCCCCATTATAATAAATGGAATAAAACTCTTTTTTAAGCAGTACAAAACTAGAAAAACATATGGACCCATTGTCATCTAGTCCATTCGGATTCATAGCAACCCTGCAGCACAGAGTAGAACTGTGGAGCTTCCAAAGCTATACATTTTTACAGACGTAGACTGGCACATAGTTCTCTCATGGAGTGGCAAGCGGATTCCAACAGCCTACCTTTTGGTTAACAGTCAAGTATTTAACTACTGTGCTGTGTTAGTCACGGTAGACTAGAGAAACAAATCCAGAGAGACACTCATATGTGTATAGAAAAGAGCTTTACATACAAGAGCAATTTAATATTGAGAAAACATCCTAGCCCAGTCCAGATCAAGTCCATACATCCAATATTAGCCCATGTGTTCAATATCAATCTATAAAGTCCTTTTCAGATTCATGAAACACATTCAATGACTCTGAATGCAGGGCAATCACAAACCAGTGGGTGGGAAACTTTGTGAATCCAGTGGTGTTGCAAGCATCTCAACACTGGCAGGAGTCTCTATGTGGCTTTTCCCTGTAGAGGGCTCTCACTACCATCAGCATAGCTCCATGTGTCTTGTCAGCAGAGAGTCTCTCAGGGAGTGTCCTACCTCCAGTGAGCTGTTTATCTTCTTAGCACCTCCAAATGAGGTCATTAAGCTGAGACCTGATTGACAGTTAAACTCCACCCCTTCACTCATAAATTTCAACTTGACCACAGATTATGTAACTACCACATGTGCTATCAGGGCTTCTGACATAAATATTACAGACAGCATAAAAATTAGAGGGAAGTAAAAGGAAATAGAGTAAAAAACGAGAAAGGAAATGGCATTTATAGAGGTTTAAATATAGACATGTACATATATTTATATATGACGATGGGAAAATAGATCTATGTGCATATATTTATAGGTTTATAGTATTAAGGTAGCAGAAGGACATTGGGCCTCTATTCTAGTATTCCCTTGATGCAAGAACACTTTGTTCTATGAACCTGGCATTCCATGATGCTCACCTTCCCGACATGATTGCTGAAGATAAAGGGGGTGCATAAGCAAATGTGGTGAAGAAAGCTGATGGTGCCTGGCTATTTCAAGATATAGTGTCTGGGGTTTTAAAGGCTTGAAGATAAACAAGTGGCAAATCTAGCTGAGAAGCAACAAAGTCCACATGGAAGAAGCACACCAGCCTGTATGATCACGAGGTGCTGATGGGATCAGGTGTCAGGAATCAAAGAACAAAAAATCATATTATTGTGAATGAGGGGGAGTGCAGATTGGAGATCCAAAACCCATCTGTAGGCAATTGGAAATCCCCTTTCAGAAGGGTCATGGTGAGAAGATGAGCCAGTTAGGGTGCAGTGTAGCACCGATGAAACATACAATCTCCCATAGTTCTTTAATGTTTCATCCCCCTCCCCACCTATCATGATCCCAATTCTACCTTACAAATCTGGCTAGGCCAGAGGATGTACACTGATACAGATAAGAACTGGATGTACAGGGAATCCAGGACAGATATGCCCCTCAGGACCAATAATGAGAGTAGCAATACCAGGAGGGGAAGGGGAAGGTGGGGTAGAAGGGGGGAACTGATCACAAGGATCTACATATAATCCCCTCTCTGGGGAACAGACAACAGAAATCTGGGTGAAGGGAGATGTCAAATAGTGTAAGACATGAAAAAATAATAATAATTTATAAATTATCAAGGGTTCATGAGGGAGGGGACCCAGGGAGGGAGGAGAAAAATTAGGAGCTGATACCAAGGGCTCAAGTAGAAAGAATATGTTTTGAGAATGATGATGAAAACAAATGTATAAATGTGCTTGACACAATGGATGTATGTATAGATTGCGATAAGAGTTGGAGGCCCCATAGAATGATTTTAAAAAGATAAAAAAGAAAAATGCCTTCACTATCTAGTTAGAATGAATACCTGGGTTTAATCATCTGGGATGATTGTTATCCAAATGTACTTAGAATTAACCACTACATTAATATTGTCAATTTTATTTAAAAAGTAAAATAAAATTAACCACACACCAAAAAATCAATGACCAATAATCATAATTTTCAGGATGATAACACAGTTTGATAAGGCTTTGCCTTGTAGAATCATTTTCTCAATATATGCATTTTACATTATGACATCATAAACTATGGCATGTTATTTCAATTAGATTTTATTCATGATAAATTCATTAAGATTCCACATATAATTGTACAAATGCATTGTCACATATATTAAATATTATACTTTTTACATAGCTTTAAAATTTACTCCCAGAATATATACACTTAATGTCAAATTTTATTTTTAAAAGTTCACTGAATCTCAGTGGTAGTAGAAACATTCTACTACTATCAAGAGACACAATGAAGTTCTATAATTTTTAGATCTTTGTTAATTAAATTTGGAGAAAGTTTTGCCTTCCTGAAATGGTTGTCTTAAGATTATATTGTCAGTGTTTTGTGAATATATAAAATATGATGTGGCAGTTACATAATCTTCTATCAACTTGAGAAGGGGTGGGGTCTAGCCTGTCAATCAGGTCTCAGCTTGATGACCTCATTTGGAAGCATGATGGACAGAAATAGCTGACTGGAGGCCAGATAGATCAGACACTCTGCTTGTCTTCCTGCTGACAAGCTCATGGTGGCCCCGATGAAACCAGAGCCAGAGATGGCGGAGCCATATGGAGACCCACGACAGCACTGCGGTGCTTCTACTACCACTGCCTCCACAAGAATTTCCACCCACTGGCCTGTGCTCTTTCTGTGTTTGGACTCATTGCATGGCTGTGAGTCTAAATAGGAATTTATGGACAAGTAACGACATATGGGGTAATATCGGACTTATAGACTTGATCTGGACTGGGCTGGGATGTTTTCTTAATGTACAATTGCTCTTTGATATAAAGTTCTCTCTTACACGCATATGAGTGTCTGTGACAGCAGTTCTCAACCTGTGGGCCACAACCCCTTAGGGGGTTGAACGACCCTTTCACAGGGGTTGCTCAATTCATAACAGTAGCAAAATTACCATTATGAAGTAGCAATGGAAATAATTTTATGGTTTTGTGTCACCACTACATGAGGAACTGTATTAAAGTATCATGAAATTAGGAAGGTTGAACCACTGATCTATGAATTTGTTTCTCTAGTCAACCTGGACTAACACAATGTCTAAACATAAAAACATTAATATATTTTATATAAGCAAAAACATTAAAATATTTAAAGTATGATTCTAAAATAAATTATTTTACTACATTTATTTTGTTGTTTAAGACATTTTTGTGTTCTAAGTAGTCATAAAGTGTTCAAGAAATGTAACTAAGGTTACATAAGTAAATATAAATCAACTCCTCTAATATATAAAAACCTTTTGGAAAAAGTACCTTTTATTTTGAGCTACAATTAAGAAGTATAGAAAATCAAACTCTGATGATCCATCTGGGTAGCATTAAGTTTGTATCACCAAAAGGACATATCTCAATTATTTATTACCATAAAATTATTTTTCAGACCTTAGTAATTGAAGAAAACATTCAAATATAAATACATGAACATTTATGTTGGTAAAATAAATTCCACCGTACAGCAGTTTTCTTAATTCCCAGCACAAATTCTTTATTTTTTTATGTACATTCCGGTCTTTGGAAGGTCTACATAATGAACACATCTGTTAGTAGGTCTTGATGCCCCTGCAAAATTGGAATATTGGAATCAAAAGAGGTACGACTAAACAAACAGATGTGGTGTTAGCATATGTCTGCACAAATATATTGTTCCTGTGATGTATGTACTTTTCTCACTGCTTTCTGTCATGTCATTTTAGTGCATTTTCTTTTCCTTCTATGCTATGTATATCCTCAAAGTTTAGTACTATAATTTTAAGAAACAGCAATTAGCAGTTCCCATATTAAACTGTCCTAAGTTTTAAGATTTACATTTATTTAGAAATTTAATGGATAAGCAAAGAATGCAGTTTTATAACATAAATGAATTCTTGGTTTGTAAAGATTATCATTATAATAGTTACTAAAGTGAAGATTTGTTGTTAACTTAATTTCTGTAAGAGAATAGTAGAATTAAGATTAAAAATAGTTATGTTTTGCTTTAAAAATTACATTAAAAGATAAATATAACACACCATCCTAATAGCATTAAAAAAGAGGTATCCTATCCATAAATCAGGCAGAGCACTTGACAAAATTCAACATACATTCATAATTAAAAGCAAAACAATTTTTAAAAACCTGCCAGCAATTTATGAATCATAGGCAATTAACTAAACATGAAAAAGGCATCCACAAAAGCTTACACCTCAAGTCCTGCTTAATGGTTAAAGACTAAACGTTTGCCTTCTTAGTTTGAGAAGAAAGCTAGGATAGCCACTCATAACAACTCATATTAAAATTGTTATCAAAGTTACAAGAATTAGAATATAGTAACGAAGAAGCAATAAATAAATGAGCAATAAACAAAAGATGTAATTGATTCCGTAAAATATACAGAACAATTATGAAGCCTGAAAAGTAGGTTTTAAAAAGGTGCTTCATACAGTTAAGGCAAACAAACCAAATATATTCTTATATGCTAGGAATAGTGGTTACGCATTGAGCTTCTAACCACAGGTCAGGGGTGAACGACTAGCTGCTCTGCAGTAAACTCCAGTAAAGAGTTACAGTATTGGATACCTAAAGTAGCAGTTCTACTCTGTCCTATTGGATTTCTATGAGTCAGAATTGACTCAATAGCCATATAGTTTTATCATCAAACAATTATAATATAAATAAAAATTTAAATATGGTAATTGTAAGCAACATGAAATAAATTACAATTATGTCTTGCAAAATTTCTTCCATATTCAGTGTTGCAAAATATTATAAGATAAATTAAATAAGCATAAATAGGTGGAAAACTCTCCTTTGTTCATGTATTAGAAAGCTCAAAAAAACCAAACAAACAAACAAAAAAAGAAAGCTCAAAACTATATATAAGACATTTTTATAAAAAAAAAATCAACAAGTTGATTCTAAAATTTATACTGAATTCCAAAGAACTTAGAATACAAGGTAGATTTAATCTTGTCTTTTTTAAAAAAAAACAACAAAGTTAACTGATGAATTGTACCTGATTTTCACTCTTAAAATCAGGACTTTCTGTGAAGATATATAAGTCAGCATAGTGTATTAAGAGTTTAAATTATATGATACACCCCCCAAAAAAAAGATGCAGTCAGGGGAAGACACTATAGGGTTAACAAGAGTTAAATGAAACAGAATCAAATATAGTAGTAAACTACAAATAGATGCTTGAAAACATACAGCCTGCATGGGGAAGAAGAGTGGAAATATATCATGAAAATGTGTGTGTGTGTGTTTAATATAGCTGCAAATATAGCCATGAATGTGTGGGAGTAAACAGTAGGCAGAGTTATGAAAACTTCTGAGACACCGCCAAATACCCTGAGGAAATGAGTTGCTGAGTCTAAGGGATCACAACTATGGTCTCAGAGACACCAAGGCCAGTTGGCACGAACATAGTTCATAAAGACGATGCTCTATATACCTACTTGGGTGAGTAGCAGTGGGGGTCATAATACCTCTTGAACAGTCATCTAAGGGGTAATCACTGGCCCCTCCTTGTCCAGAGTGGGAAAAAGTGATACAAATCAAAAGATATGAAAACAATTATTCCAAAGGGCTAATAATAGACCATGCACATATCATTATCCATTAACCAGGGATCAGAAGAATTAGATGGTATGTTAGTCTGGGTAGACTACAGAAACAAATCCATAGAAACTCATATGGATATAAGAAAGAGGAATTGAACATTGAGAAAACATCCCAACCCAGTCCAGTCCAAGTCCTTAAGTCCGATATTAGCCTATATGTCCGGTACCAATCTATGAAGTCCTCTTCAGACTCATGAAACACATACAATGATGCCGAATGCAAGACAATCACAGGCCAGTGGATAGAAAGTCTTTGAATCCATTGGCATTGTAAGCATCTCAGCAATGGTAGGGGTCTCTGTATGGTTTCTCTAGTTCCCAAGGTGACATCAGGGTAGGTCCAAGTGACTTCTCCTCAGGGATATCTCGCAGAAAGAGAGCAGAAAAAGAGTCTTTCGTCTCCAAGGAGGAAAATCAGGAGTTCCCAGAATTCTCAGGAGAAGTCAATGCCCACACAGTACAATCCAATTGACAGATTAGACTCCACCCTTTACTCTTAATCCTCTCAAGTCCAAAATTGACACCAGATTATGTAAATACCACAGATGGTCTCCAGTTACAATAAATAACTGCTTTGGAAAAAAATAACATTAGAGGTTGGAAACAACATGACCAGAGTATGGTGTTTACTCTTAGGAGCAGTGAAAAGATTGTAGCAACCAGGGGTCCAGACCCCATTCTGAAACTTGGCGGGGGAGGAGCAAAAACAAAAAAACCTTGGATTCCATTTCACTCAGGCAGGATGCTACTTAGGTACCAGATGCCCCAGACCACAGTGGTGAACAAAACTCTCTCTCTTCTTGCATCAATAATTAACTGTGCTCCCCCATCATAAGTGGGGACAAGATGCTTATACATAGGAATTATGCTCACAATCTCACTTTACCAGCTAGTCAAGGATTTAAAATACCATATTCATCTGATATTTAGAGATTTATAAGAGGACACACAGTGGAAAAATACTGAGAAAACTCTGCAATCATAGATTGTAATCAAATCAGAGAAAAACATCTGTGATGTATCTTTATTTAAAAATACAAATGAGTATATCCAAAGTAAGCCAACTGTCTCATTTTTTACTTTTATTTCTGCTGAAATTAATCATTACACATTCCAATTTATACCTTCTTTACATAACAGTAGGAGCCCTAGAGACATAGTGGTTACTAGTTGGACTGCAACATACAAGGTCCACAGTTAGAACCACCACCTGCTCCCAGGGAACAAGACGGGGCTCTCTACTCCTGTAAAGAGCCTCAGTGTCGGAAGCTCAAGGGCAGTTTTACCCTGTTCTATATGGTCACTATGATTTGGCATTGACTCATTGGCAGTGAGTTTGAGTTTTTGTATAATCACAACTACAAGAGTAGTTATAGCAAAGTCTCTTTTGATAGCAGTCTATCTCTTTCTTGTTTTGAAAAAAATAAAAATGAACCCCTATATAACAGTTTCGAATATCCATTAGCTCCACTCTCTGAGGTATATACTATTATCTTTTAACCTCCAAATTATCTATATCTCATTTTCTATGTGGCATTTATAGGTTAACAGAGATCTTTTATGGGTTCAAGTGTATTTTGCCATGTAAGTAAGAATTAATAAGGGAATTCTGCAATGAGAACTTACTTGGACATCCCAAAATTTCTCCCAAAATGTTTAATCTGGCTTTACAAGAAAAAGGAAGAAACATTTCTAGAAAATAAATACTTAATGACTTTGAGAAAAACCAGTATCCTTTCCTGCTCTTTTTTAACGTTGGAGGGCATTTTATCACTTAGAAATCTAGCACAAGTTACACCTGTTTAAGAGATGTACACTGTGCTCCTTTACCAATAAGTAACCAGTTTTATGCAGTAGCACAGTTTTTTATTTAGTAGACACACAGGGTGAAAGAGACTATTGCACCTGACTAGAGTGTGTTTAGGGATTCTCAGTAGTCAAAATTAAACTTTAAAATAATACTTCAATTTTTATTGGCCTTCATATGAGGCAAAAGAAAAAAGAAGTATGTTAAAACACCCCTAGATATATGATGTTTATGGGGAAATATTACTTATGGAAGTTCTATAGTTCCTAGATCTTATAATTTCAGGGTTAAACAATATTCAAGAATTGTCAGTTATATTCAAAGCACATCTGCAAGGCATTAGACAAGAGGAAGTGGAACAAACAATGCCTTCAAATTCTCCAAATTGGTGTATTATAAGTTAGAAAAAGGAAAATTTTTGAATAACTTGACATTTCTAGATGAAAAATAGTTTATAAGAAAGTTAAACTTTAAATTCTTTCTACAGATGACAGAACTACTGAGAATATATCAAAAGAGTGTTCAAAAGTTCGGTGAAGTTTTGGGAAATTATGGAGGGATATTATATTACACATGACCTTCAGTTATTTTATTTCCCAAGGAAATTAGTGTGTGCTTATTATAATAGTCTTACTATGTGAAACTCGATCATGAATCCATTTATTTACAAATTTTGAGTTCCTGCAAGTGCCAGGCCTTCTTGGACTCTCAACTTTAGTAATGCTACAACTGACAATCTTGAAAAGAAGCTTACATTTACCACCTAAAATTAAAATGCATTATTTCTATCTAGCTACAATTATAATTGGTTTTAATAAAATAATGTCTGTCCTCTACAGGCACATTTGATGAGTGAAAGATGCCTGGTCTGATACAAAAGTCTTTGTTAGTACATTTGTAAGTCTGGAGAATGTTATTTCCATTTGCACTGTCATATAAATTTCCATGAAGCCTAAAATTTTGTCCTAAAGTGACTAGCTCATGGACCATAATAAAAAAAATAACTAATTTTTAAAAAGAAAACAAATAACAGCTGTGGCTATCTGGTTGACAAATACTTGTGACCACAGAAACACTTCTCAGAAAGTTTACACCCTTTTTAATCTGTTTCAGAGCTGGCCTCACATTTCTCTGATTCCCTATGTTTCTACTTAGTGAGTTTAAAAATTGAGTCATTGTATATATATTTGAATTAAACACAAGCAGTTTGTTTATTTTGCAGAATCACTCACTGTCGACAGAGGATGTTACTTTGAAAGTCAAGCCCGTTGCTCAAAACTGACAAAATGGTAATTATTCAATGGATTTTAAGAGAAGAGCAATAAAAAACAATACTTAGCCTGATACATCTTTAGTAGAATTCCACTATATGCTGTTTTAATCAGTTGCTTAAAGCCATACATAAAAAATTATCAGTGCATTATTGCTAGTACATGATAATATTATTTCTTAGTCCTTTTACGCCAATTCCATGAAGAATAAAGAAATATATATATATCAGAGTTAAACAATCACTTGGTATGAAGATCTTGCTCTAGAAAATCAGGGAGTTAAGAGTTGGGTGATGCTGTTTGAAAATGTTAACATCCAAGCCTTATGAGTAACCAAAAGGAAGAAGCAGCCCAGGGTAATTGGGATTTTAATTTTATTTTTTAAATCATATTTTTATTTATGTGTAGAAAAAGCCTACAGTATTTCTAGAAAAAAGCTTCATAAAATGCATATCCTGATTTTTTTCTTGTGTTCGATTAATTGGAGAAGATCGAGTATTGTGGCATAGGCTATATTGCTCCATCCCTCACTGGCTAAATCAGCACATCTTTGTGGAGATCAGTGTACTGACCTATAAAACGATAGAAGACAATTTTGTTCTCATTGAGGCATTTTATCTTTCTGTTTGTATGCTCTGAGAGTGTTTCAGTGTAAAATTGAACTCTTTGACAATGAAAGTTATTGAGCTTCTTGCTTATCAATGCATGAGAAAACTCAGGACTGGTATGAGCATAATGATCAGGATGTTTTAGAAAGGATTTGCATATCAAATAGAGAATACACATTAAAACCACCTAGGATAATTTCCATTTGGAGATTCTATGATTTTTATGAATATTTAGTTTTGAGGGTTTTTTTTTTTTAATTTGCAGTCAGTGGTCACTTTACCATATTAAAGCCCTTTGTGGAATCATTTGTAAATAGCAATTGAACTGCAAACAAGCTCACAGCACAAACACTGCTTCCAAACCACAATCTATCGTTTCCTATTGGTTTGTTTAGGCTCCTCCTTATGAGAAGTCTGAGGCCTAGATCTTTTTAGCACAAGGAAGATTTAAACATTAATTTGACTTGTTTTTGCATGAATGATGATGATAAGAAATATATCAGAAAAAAAAAGAAATATATCAGTACAAAGTGAAATCTGAAATAACAATCCTATATATATTCTCTTTTTCCATTAACATGGAACATCAATGTGAACTCTTGAGCATATAATAAAAAATGGAAAAAAGCTTCGATGGGCAGAAGTCTCATAGTACACATTTTTCCTGCTAGGTGAGCATCAAACAACTTGCTCTGCGTTAGTGCACTGAGTGGTGTCACCTACGTGGCGTTCTCAGTGGTCACAGTGAATATTTTTTGTAAGAGTAGTTGTACAAACCTCATTTTTTGTGATGGCCAATTTAAGGGAACAGCATGTGCCTGTGATTTTTTTTTTAAGCTCTGGAAAATGCTGCAGAAAATGTGTGATGTTGAACACAGCTTACAAGGACAACGTTATTGGGAAACGCAACTGTGTGACTAGTGGTTTTCTCCTTTCAAAAAAGATGAAATGTTGACTGATGACACATCTTGTTCAACTTCCCAAATGGAAGAAAATGTCAACAAAATTTGTGCACTGACTGACCAGGAAAAAGAATGTCAAGTGGAAACATGCTGTGCTTTGAAAGAATAGCTCCGAAGTGACTCAGACATTTTTTCCCCCAAGGTCATTACTGGTGATGAAACAAGGTGCTATCCTTACAACCCTGAAAGCAAACATCAGTCAAGCCAGTGGAAGACACAATCATCACCTCACCGCAAAATATCTTCCCAAGCGAAATCAAAGATCAAGATGATGCTTTTTTTGGATGTGAGGGGGATAGTGCATTTACATTTTGTTCCAGCAGGTCAAACTGTCAATCCAGCTTTCTATTAAGAGGTTCTTCAAAGATTGCAAAACAGTTTTCTACAAAAAAGGCCTGATTTGTGTCAAGCAGGCCACTGTTTTTGCCACCACAACAATGCTCAAGCAGCCATCTCAGTGCATAGTTTTTGGCCAAAAACAGCATGTCTCTCTTGTCCCATGAACCTTACTTACCTGACCTCACTCTGTATAATTTCTTTTGGTTTCTGACAATGAAAAGGGACATGAAAAGACAGTAACTTGATGACATAGACGTAGTGAAGAAAAAACTGAGGAAGGTGCTGTCACTTATCCCAAAAGATGAGTTTGAAAAATGTTTCTAAGAATGGAATCACAAATTTGACAAATTTATTAAGTATAGTGGAGAGTACTTTGAAAGTGATAGGGTTGTTTTATAAAAAATTCAAATGCATAGTTAGGAAAAAAATCTACTTGGAGCCTTACCCCCTGATACAACTGCACATACTTACCAAACAACTTTATATAGAGTTAACATAGCTTAATAAATTATAAAGATTCATACATAACCCCATGTATTTCCTATTTATAAATTGTACCTATTATTTCCTATGCAAAAATGCATGTTATACAAGTTTAGCTTAATTAAAATAATTTATGAACAGCAACATTTTAATTCTCATTTTATCTGTAATCATTTCAAAAGCAGAATTCTGATATGACTTTCATGTTATTACATGAAAATGATGCCCAAAATATGTTCTGAACAAAGTTCAGTATTATATACCATCTGACTTCTGGTTAACAATTTCTAACAAACTGGTTTTGTTTACCTACTATTAAAAACTCAACAAAATGTACTGCATTAAGTGAATGCTAATTCACAGTGATCCTATAGAACAGGGGAAAACTGCCTTGATGGATTTCCAAGATCAACTCTTTACAGAAGTAGAAAGCCTCATTTTCTCCCTCTGAAAGGCTGGTGGTTTCAAACTGCCAACCTTGTGGTTAGTAACCCAATGCTTAACCACTAAACCACCTACTGTAGATAAGCAAAATCTTTCCTTTTCTTCTGTGAAGTTAATTATGTGCTTCCAATTTCTTCACAGTTTGCTTTCTAAGAGTTTTATCGGTGTATAATTGACATACTATACAATTCAATGCTTTGGATATATTGCTTCACTATTAAAACATTGAAATTAGAGAAGAAACATATGCACGTAATAAAAATATTGTTGTAATGCTTATTTCCATTATCAGCAGGGAATTTGCATATTGGGAGCAGTATGACCTCAAATAGAAATTTAGTTACTTGCTTTAAACATTTTTTATAGTGACACTGAATGAATTTTCTTCTATCCTGAGAATAATGATTTCCAAATATTCATAAAATGGAAGGGATCTTCGTGTTAGAGCTTTAACATTACATTCATTACATTACATTCATTAGCATAAATAATTCTACTTACATGGGAAAATATGACAGACATATAACAATATTACAGTTACTATACAGCTCAAGGAACCATATATAGAGATCTTAAAACCAAACCATAAAATAGATAATATGCAATAGTTTAAATGATTTGAAACCTAAATTTATGATACTCTTACCATTTAGGGCAAAACAAAGACTCCAAAATTCTGAGAAATTAAAAAACAATTAGGTTGGAAAAATAAGAAATGGTATCATTTTAAGTGCTTATACATATATAAGCCAATTCAAAGTCACTTAACAACAACATACATGTTGTTAATCCCATTGCTATTGAGTCCAGTTATACTCATAGAAATCTTATATATATGGCACAGAGTCCAAGAATTCACTGCAGGGGTACAGGAACAAGGAGCCCTGGTATTGTAGTGGTTATGCACTGGCCAGTGACTCACAGAGAACCACTGTGAGTCAACAATGAGTCCATGCCAATGAGTTTCATTTACATTTATGGACTCAAAGCAGCCCTCTGTGGGGTTCTGAGACAGTAATGGTTAACAGTAGAAATCCTAGTTTTTTTCTCGCTGAACTGCTGGTGATTTCAAATTGTAGAACATGAGGATCACAGCTCGACATGTAACTAGTACACCATAATGACTCAGTGACCCTATCTATATAAGGTTCCCAAGGGTGTACATTTTTATGGAAGCAAATTGGCTTAATTTGCTAGAGGTACTGGTGTGTTTGAACCACCAGATTTGTAGTTAGCAGTCCAATGCTGACAGTGCTACCAGAGCACTTTCAATCTCTCTCTATTTGACCTATAAAAGGTTGAGCTACTTGATTATCTGAAACAATGCGTCTACATGGCCATGTTAGAGCTGGCCAGTTTCAAAATTATCAAGTTAATTTGACACAAGCTTAAAAGTTTACAGTTTACTCAACTACCTTACTCAGCCTGAATTTAATTTAAACTGTTAGAAATTGCATCAGTCTATTTGGTTTGATAAAACATATCCAATTAATGCTACAACAAAGTAGTGTAGACTTATATGGAGTGAATAGTCCCACCAAAGAATCTTCAAATTACAAGCAAAATTATTATAGCCATAAATATAAAGCTCTTATTGAGAACTAGCTTTGTTGGGTTTAGCTAATAATATTCCTCTGTCCTGTAACTTGGCAGCCATAGAGTTATATAGATAACAGATGTGTTGCAAAAACACTACTGCCAAAATGAATAAAAAATAAAAATTGTGCTTCCAGGACATGATGACTGATTGAACACATGCAAAGTTAGATCCCTCTACTACAACCAGGAGAAAGAACGTGGGGAGGAGGTGGTAGGTCCTCTTACAAGGCACCTCACACTCTCCCCTAACTACTAACCACTAATACTACATCATCAGATCCAACCATCCCCAGCTGGTTAGTCCCATTCTGTACCCCAGCAAGGCCTCATATGGCCCCATGGCCAAGTAAGGTCATAAAAAGGAAATGCAAGGACAGAAAGTTAGGGTTTTTCAGCAGAAAGCATGCAGGCAAGATGAAATATATACATATATAAATGAAAATGTTAACCTATTTGATGTGAAAATGGTATCTGAAAAAAACATTAGATTTAAATTGTCAGTTTGTTACATTAAGCACCTTACAAACAATATCAAATTAAAAATAATTAGGAATTCTTGCTCTTTGATGCTCTTATAACTTCACCTTTTAAAATTAAAGTACTGTCACTGTTTCTCCTTAAATAACCTCAGATACCACTTTAATAGAATATTTTCTTATTTTTCTCTTTGTTTTCAAAAGCCAAGTCATCAGTCAGGTTCCACTTTAAACTTGTTCATTCAGCCCGTAGTCAAGCTGTAGATTCATACTAATAAGGCAGTTTAAGTTGTAATGTTAACACTTCAGTAAATTACACAAACCAGACAAAAGGTGATCTAGAATAAAAGGCTGTGTACCATTCAATATAATTGATTATCAATAAAATCTGGCATGCCATTCACATCAAACTTCCTTTAATTTAGCTCAATGCATAAGAAGAATGTAAGCGGTAATTGATCAAGTTAAATTGTCAGTGTATTTCTCAACTTTCCACCTGTCTCCCCTTCTTTAAGTAACAACAGTAAGAATTCCACAGAAGATAACAGTGTATACAGACCCAAAACATATTTACCATGCTCATCTTTGGGTAAAATTTGTGATATAATAATTAATTAAGTTACATTTTTATATAGAAAATCCTTATAACTTTATTATGTATTTTCCAACCTTTTCCTTATAGTTGTGAAAGCAAAGTACATGGTTGTCAGCATATTTTCATTTGTCATAAATCCTCTTAAGCAGGTCTTAAATTTCATGCTATTTGAAGGGAAACAAACTACAAACATTCTAATGCTGAATATGCTTTTTTTGCCAACTAGTCACTACATCACAAAGATGATTCTTTTTTTATAATACTCACACATAAAGGAGTTGGCATCATAGAAATCCAAGGCAAAAATAATTTAGGGAAAAATAATTTTTCTATACATTTATATATAGGATTTGCTTAAGTCTTTGGTTACTTCTCAAAAATTTCAAGAAATTTCAAAATGCTTTGTTTTTAGCACAGCTAAAAGTATAAAAGAACATTCATTGAAATATTGGGGACAGAGTCATCTAAAATCACAATACCAATTTTACTTTTATACTGTTTTATCTTCATATACTGTTCTTGGTAAATTAAGCAAGTAGTCTGAAAATAGATCTTCCTTAGTGTTTCTCTCCTAAACAAATCTAGGTCTAATATACCCAATTCATGACCTTCAAGAGGATTATGACTCATAATAACCATATAGGACATAGTAGAAGCACCCCATACAGTTTCCAAGGTTGTAATCTTTACCGAAGGAGACCTGGTATTACAGTGGTGAAAGTACTCTGCAACTAACTGAAAAAAGCGGTAAGTCAAACCCACCAGCAAGTATTTAGGAGAATAATGTGGTAATTGGCGGCCTTAAAGATTTGCAACATTGAAAACCTTATGAGGGCAGTTCTACTCTGTCCTCTAGTGTCACTACGAGTGTGAACCCACGTGAAGCAATGATTGGCAGCAGATCTTCATAGAATCAGACTGCCATATCTTTCTTCCATGGAGTGGCTGATAGTTTCCAATGATGAATGACCTTCCAGTTAGCAGTTTAGCACTAACCAGCACAGATTCAGGATCAATATAAACAAACACACACAAAAACCTAATGTCACGCAGTTGTTTCTGATTCATATCTTCTCTATGTAGAATTTCAGAGGCTATACATGTATAAGGGAGCAAAAACCTCATCATTCTCCCTTGAAATCACCTATAAATAGCCATACTTGATGGTAGCTATATTCTATATAGTTATATAACACTGTCTAGAAAACAACTTTTAAATATGCTGTTAAAATCATAAATATGTCTTCCTGTCTAGGTGGACTTGAACATTTAACCTTTTGGCTAATAGCAGAGTGCATTGATACCACCCAGGGACTCCTATATATGTACACATAGATACAAGTGTATTGTTAAATATACGTGTACATATATATTTATCCCGTACATTTGAAATTCTATTTTTGAAAGCATATTTAGAAATAGTAAGCAATGTGAATATACATCCATCTTTCACAAGCCATTTTCTCTTCAATATATATTCTTTGTGATGATTTCATTTCACATTTTGTCTCTGAGACTAGAGAAGCCATGGTCGCGTAGTGGTTATGAGCTGGGCTGCTAAATGCAAAGTCAGCAGTTCTAAACTACCAGGGTCTCCGCAGGAGAAAGGCAGGACTTTCTACTCCAATAAAGAGTTACAGTCTTGGCAATGCACAGGGGCAGTTCTACCCTGTCCTATAGGATCACGATGAGTTGACATCTACTCAGTGGTGTGAGTTTGGTTTGGATTTCTCAGAGATAAACGGAATTGGGGGTGGGGTGTTCAATAAGCAAGAAATGAACTGAGCATTTGATTATTTATATTACCAATCAAATATGAGAAGTGAAAGTAATCTCTATGTAAATACATTTTCAAGGACATAAGCCTTACTGCTGCCATTAATAATTAGACAAAACATTTGCTTCCAGATTGAAATTCTTCACTGTCCAATACATTCGAAAGTTTTATCCATGTATAAGAAACTTAGACCAGTTATTGGTAAAGAAAATAATATTAATGATGAGCCTAACTCGAACGCTTTATGCGCAACATACTACAAACATTAGGAGTTGAAAGAGCTCGCTAATTTTTCATTGTACTATTCAATAATTATGCATGTGATCACATAAAGGAGGTGATTATACAAAGTAACATTAAATCAACTATTTGGACTTACCTACAAGAATAAGACTTGTTGTCCATCGTATGCTATAATTACATAGAAAACCAAGAAACATATTCACTGCCATGGAGTTGATTCTGGCACGTAGTGACCCTACGACAGATTAGAACTGACCATGTGAGTTTTTGAGACTGTAACACTTTATTGGAATAAAAAGCCTGGCTGGTTGTCTAGAACTGTTGACCTTGCAGTAACTACTGACCATGCAGTAACTGTTAACCTCTAGTAACTACTACACCACAGAGTTCCTACAATTGCATAGAAGGCTTACTTAAATTGACATGTGACATAGGTTGAACATTTCTTTATGCCAATGCTGTTTAAGCCATTGATAGCATGTAGTTCAGATAGATGGATATTTCAGTAACCAGAAATATCATAATCTATCCTTGATATTATATTCCCAGTGCACATATTAAATGGCCTTTACTCCCAACACTGTTGTAGGGCAACAATTTATGGAAATGAGACAACATCAAGTGATAAAATAACAGTAAGACTATTACCAAGATTTGAGTTAAGATTTATAACATGACATTTAAAAAATCACTTCTAAAATAATTTCCTAAATAGAAGTCAATTATCAATTATTCTTCATTTCATTATTTCTACTTATATAAAGTATGTAGAATTCATACATATACATAGAAGGAAGATAATAGAATGGAGATAATTGGTGGCATCACTAGGGATTGTGGACCACATGGAGTGATACTGCCAGAGGGTAACACCAAGATGCCTATAAATTTTTTGTAGTGTTTCAGGAGAAATTTTTTATTTTTCACTATAAATATACCTGTAGCTAGTTATAACACATTTGTTATAACTAACATGTAGGTAGTTATAAGATGTCTTGAAATCCAAGCTTACATATATCAATTTACCTAAAAGGCTGAAAAGGGGTGCTATTTATTTTTTTAACCTTCAACTGCATTCTGGTAAGAGCTGTCAGTATTACAATGACACTTTGAATAACATGGTTTTATCCATATGCACTGCAAGCATGTCTTTTTTGTGGCTGCGGATATTTTTATAGTTGCTGATTTTATCTAGTGCTATAGCTACAATACCATTTTAATTAGTATTTGTGAAACTGTATTCATAAAATTTGAGAGGAACGAAACTATATATAGTTATCTGGTTAGAGGAACGAAACTATATATAGTTATCTGGTTAGTAACCATATATATATATGGTTAGTAGTTCTGACCTGGTTAGATATATATATGGTTAGTAGTTCTGACCTGAAATGACAGTGATAATTTGAGTAAGCCCACGCATTCTGTTTTATTTATGTACCTACCTGGTTCCGACTAAATTTTATTAATATACCATGTTCTTCGAGAGTACTTGTACATAAAAAAAATTAGTGGGGCAATGTTAAAATTAATATTTATATTAAAAGATAAGTTTTATTCTTGTGAAAGCTCTTGTTTTACCTTTATTGGAATGGAAAAACTGATTATTAATGAAATGTGGAGGCTGCATGATAAAAATTAAAATATATAGCTATAGATACACATACTAAGCCCTACTCACAAGATTTTTCACAACAGAACATAATCCTGGTCAATATAGTAAATTCCCTTATTGCTGTTCTTGAATAATTTATTACTTCTTGGCCATATTACATAGGAATAATGCACTTAAGAAAGTTATCATTGTGACAAATATGATGATATTGGATGTGAGTTATGGTCAGTTTTCTTTTTATTTGATGACATGGAAGAAGTAAGGAGACTAAACTGGATTCCAGGACGACCAATTACAAAACAAATTTCACTGTATAATATATTATGTTGGTTGTTTAATTAGTTCATAGTTAAATAGGAAGCCAAAATCTAAACATCTTTTTAAAATACTCAGAAATGAGACAGGGACAGAGGAGAATGAAGGTGGGAATTTTTTACAGAACATATGTGGAGTCATCGCAAAACCTTGGAGCTACGTTTCCAGAACCCATTGCTACTGCAGGCAAAAGTTCCCCCACAGAGGGAAGTTACCCAGGATACTCTTGTGCACTAACACTTAAAAGGCTGTGTGTGCATTTGAGAAGCAAAAAATGCTTAGAATAGCCATGGCAGCTGGAAAGGATTGTCTTCCTCTCTCTTGTTATTAAGTGCCATCAGGTCAGTTCCCATCCATAGCAACCCTTATTCAAAGTTCAACCTTCACATGTGTATGAGGCAATGAAGAATATCATGACTTGGGTCAAGCATACCTTATTTTTCACAGTAACATCCTTGTTTTTCAATAATCTAAAGAGATCTTGTGTAGCAGCTTTACTTAATGCAACAAATCTTTTGAACTCTTGACTACTGCTTCCATGAGTATTGATTGTGGATCCAAGCAAGACAAAATCTTTGACAATATCAACATTTTCCCCTTTTATCATGATGTTACCTATTGGTCCAGTTGTGAAGATTTTGGTCTTCTTTATATTCTGCCTTAATCCACACTAAACGCTGCAATCCTTGATCTTCATCAGCAAGTTCTTCTAGCTCTCCTCACTTTCAGCAAACAAGGTTGCATATCTTGGGTTGTTAATAAGCGCTCCTTCAATCCCGGTGCTAACGTTTTCTTCATATAAGCCAACTACTCTGACTTTTTGCTCAGCACATGGATTCAATAATTTTGGTGAAGGAATATAACCCTGAAACACACCTTTCCTGATTTTCAAGCAAGCAGTATTCCATTGTTCTGTTTGCACAACTGCTTCTTGATCCATGTACAAGTGCCACAAGAGCAGAATATTGTGCCTTATGTACATCAATCAACCTTAATCTGACTTAAATATTCCTGTCTTCTTGATTTCACATTCACATGCATCAAATTTTAACCTGAATTTAGGATTTTGAAAGGAAAAAATGAACGATACACATATTTAGTATAATTGTAATTTTAGTATAATTTTAATCCAAATTAACAGAGTAGAATTAAAACCTTGTTTTTTTTAAAAAAAAAAGGTGTGATCTAAGACATTAGAACATTATTTTCACCTGACACAGATTCAGTAAGATCAATTTAAAGTATATATTATTATATGAGTATTTATTTTTTTTAATTTGTATCAATATATTCTGTTAAATGAACCTGTGTTTTGGAACCATGAATTAAATTTGTACAGAAAATTCATAAAAGCATAGAACATATTCTAAGACAATCCTTTAAAACTGTATTATTGCTATTTAGCCACAAAAACCTGAAAATGATATTGAGATTTTCAACACTAAAACTGCTCCTTTTTATACTAAAATAAAAAGTTCTCAGTTCACCATGAACACACTGAGAACATACGTTCATACAAGAAATCTTTAGGAATACCTACCATGAACCCGGTTATCTGCTTTTCTCAGGAGATATAAGGTAAACAAAAACATAGAAAATGCCTTTGCCAGGCACAAGCTCAGGCTTATAAGGCATTCAGTCTGCTGGCAAGGGGAGCAGACAGCCTGGTAGAGAGCCTGACTAGTGCCAATGAACCATACACCATCCACTCTAGATAAGTTATTTTGAAGGTCAATTTGCCAGTGGGCACCTCACATCAGCTGTGATCAAATGATCAAGGGAAGAGAATTGGGTGTAGTCTGCTGAGTAGTTGCCATTCAAAGCTATGATGAGGTCTGCTTGAACAGGTAGACAGCCATATAAGAGGAATGAGGGATACTGAAGGAACAATCAAGCCAGGAGAGGGGAAAAGTATCAAACACACCTGGGGGAACACAAATGCTTGACTGCTGGTAGGAAAAGCAGAAGGACCAACCTCCAATTGGGGGAAGAATGGCTGAAAATGCTTTGGGGGACCCCAGAAGGGGAGTGTCCCTGGTGGTATGCACCAAATGGGCCACAATGACCTGGGCATCTGGGCCCATCCTGAGGACCAAGGCCAGGTGCTGTGGAATGCTGGGGCCTTGAATCCTATATCTTCAAGGCACACAGCCTGCTCCAGAGGCTGCATCATTGACAATAGATGTGGAAAATCTTTAGGGTGAACTGAACTCTACCTTAGACACACTTCTAACCTGAGGACTCAAGAAACAGAAGACAGCTGTACCAAGATTATTGAGCCTTAGTAGGCGGGCACACATGTTCTTGCTACTTTAATACCCTATTTGCTGTGTTAAGATATGTATTACTCTGGCAAACCTGTGACTGATATTCTCAGTGTTACTTACTGCAAAATTTCCCTGACAATCCCCACTGTCTCTGTAAATAGTGTCCAGCCACGTGAGGATTTATTCTGTACAAGTGAATAATTCATGTACTATTATATGAAGTAAGCCTATATTGGCCAAATATCCCTCTCTCAACAGGGCTTTAAAAATTAGTAAAAAGACAGCATTTATAGATCTTGTGCCCTGCAGTGGTGGAAGAGGGAGGTGATCGATAAGACTCTCTACCATAAATTAAGAAGTGGGTTTTGAAAGGGAGTCAAAGGCAGATAAAACTCAAACAAACAAAAGGATAGATCTAGGAATGAGATTTGGGTTTGCACAAAATACTAGCTCAAACTTAAGAACAATTCGTTCTTACATCATGGCTATGCTCAATACTTATCCTCAGGAAGGGAACACAGAATATATGGGTTCTATAGCAAAATATGATGAAGAAATTAGATGGTGCCTGGCTATCAGTTAAAAAAGTGTTTGGGGTCTTAAAAGCTTGTTTCCAAACAAGCAGGCACCTAAATGAGATGTCAACTAAATCCACATGTAAGAAGCAGATGTGTTACTTTGGGTAGACTACAGAAACAAATTCATAGACACTCATATGTACATAAAAAGGAGCTTTATACATAAGAGCAATTGAATATTAAGAAAACATCCCAGCCCAGTGCAGATCAAGTCCATAAGTCTGGTATTAGCCCATATATCTATTAGCAATCCATAAATTCCTCTTCAGACTCATAAACATATGCAATGATGCCGAATGCAGAACGATCACAGACCAGTGGGTGGGAACTCCTAGGGATCCAGTGGCGGTAGAGGCATCTCAACACTGGCAGGGGTCTCAACCTGGCTCCTTCAACTCCAGGGCTCTAGCATAGCTCCATGTGTCTTGTCAGCTGCAATGCCTCCCAGGGACTGAGCATCTGTCCTGCCTCCAATGAGCTATTTATCTCCTTAGCATCTCTAAATGAGGTCATGAAGCTGTGACCTGATTGACTGGCTAAACTCCACCACTTCACTCTTAAGTCTCAAATGGACAAAAGCTTATGTAACTACCACAGACCACCAACATCACTCACCAGAGGGTTGTAAATCATACAATCTGAAGTTGAAGGGCAGAATAGTATCAGAGCTTAAATTGTAAAAAATATGATTTGCAGAAGGCTATGGATGACAATGGAATCCCAAGATACATTTGTGAAAACTACATTGGAAATAAATCTCCAATGATTTCTCGCAATTCATAATATAAGGATGTGAGGCAAAGTTTTCACTAAAGAGAGTGCATTAGAGAGATGAGTATAGAAGATCAAAAGCATAAACCTGACTTGAATGGTTAAAACCTTGTAAATTGCTCTCTCTGATGCATGTTGGACCGAATCTGGTTTTCAAAATTTTCTGCATTTTGTTGTTTTTTGATTGTTCATATTGAGGTTTATTTCAGATGTGTTATACCCAAGGGTCACCCCCTTGAATTTATGTCATATGTTTTTCAGTGTATGAAACCCAGGATTAATAACCTAGTGGGACAACAAGGAAGAATAAAGGTTTCTGGTAGGGGTGGGGGATGGTACAATGGTAGTGGTGAGATCAAAGGGAGCCAATGTCGGGAAGTTCAGGAAGGAAAATGATGTTTGGAAACTGATTGTTATAGTAATAGTGCAACACTGCTAGATATAATTGAACTATGAAATGATATGATATATATATATTCACTCCCAATTTTAAAAAGTAGAACAAACATACAACCAAGAATAAAATATCATTTTAAAGATTAATTTTTTTTGCATTAATGAGATCATTCTTGGGGAAATCTGTTAATTTAAAATAGGAAACTGCATCACAGCATGCAACAGGTGTGCTTCCTTTGTATGTTTCTATAGATAATTTGATTCTACAAATAGTAACAGGGCACATGTACACTAAATGGGTTAATGTTGATTTTCTAGGTCATTATAGCTAATGCAGCATGAAGAGAAACTTTGACTCTATCAAACAATAGGGATTTACGTAGGTTTAATCAACATAAAAACACATTTAATATTCGCAAACACTGGTATGCTTATTATAATCAATATGAAACACATTAAAACTCTATACCCATGGAAATTTGAAACACCTAATTCTTTTCTGGAAACCATAAAATCCGATGCAATGGTAAATATTTCTTTAAATATAAATATGCCTCGTTCTTTTTTCTGAGCTAGCTAAAGACTGCAGTACTATATGAAGAAAACAAAAGTCCACACAATTGGACCAATAAGTAGTATCATGGTAAACAAAAAGTATTGAGGTTGTCCACAAATTCTCTTTGCTTGGATCATAATCAATGGCTTTGGAAGCATAAATCAAGAAAAAAATTGGCATATTGGAATTGGGCAAATCTGCTTCAAAAAGTATCCCTTTAAAGTGGTAAAAGGCAAAGATGTCACTCTGAAGACTAGTAACCTGACACAGCCCATGCTATTTTCACTTACTAGAGGCCCATGCAAAAGCTGTACAATGGATAAGTCAGACCAAAGAAGAAGCCATGCCTTTGATGTATGGTATTAAAGAAGAACATTGAATATGTTATAGGTTGTCAGGAGGAAAGATGGTGCTTTCTAATCCCTTAAAAAGTTACAGTCTTGGAAACATATGGGAACAGTTCTACCCTGTCCTACAGAGTCACTATGAGTAATCATCCACTTGATGGCAATGATAGACTGTGAGAGCAATGAACACATATCTCTTGAAATAAATATAGCCAGATAGTTCCTTAGAAGTAAAAATGGTAAGACCTTACTTCATGTACTTTTGACATGTTATCAGCAGGGACCAGTCCTCAAAGAAGGACACCTTATGCTTGGTAAGATAGAGGGTCAACAAAACAGGGAAAGATTCCCAAGGAAATGGATTGGCACAGTGCCTGCAACAATGGGCTCATAAATAGCAATGCTTATGAAGAAGGTGCAGGACTGGGCGCTGTTTCTTTCTGTTACTTTCTGCTGTTATGCTTTTTGTGGGTTCTCTGTGTCAAAACCAACTTCATGACACCTCCAAAGATCAACACGTAAGAGGATACAAAAATGAGATTTAGACTGGATGTTGATTCAAGGAATTTATTAAGGAATAGGAACATAGAAGTAAATATGGGGAATGCTGTAAATAAAATTGCGTGGAATTTTCTAAGCTTAATGGAATATATGTATTTAATAAACAGATTACTAATCTTTAAATTTTATTTCTGATATTTCTAATATTACATACACACTAAATATACTATTACACAATTACACATATATGTGATGAGGATTTGAAGTATTTGTTGATGAAGATAAAAGATTGCAGCTTTCAATATGAATTCCAACTTACTGGAAAAAAGAAAAAGAAAGAAAAGAAAAAAACCTCAAAACTGGACCAGTATATAGCATCATGATATAAAGAGAAATGGTTGCAATTGTCAAGGATTTCATCTTGCTTGGATCCACAATCAAGGATCATGGAAGCAGCAGTCAAAAAATTAAAGGATGGATTTCACTGAGTAAGTCTACTGCACAAGACTTCTTTCCTATGTTGAAGAACAAGGATGTTACTTTGAGGACTAAGGTGTACCTGATTCAAGCTATGGTACTTCCAATTGCCTCATTTGGCTGTGAAAATTGCACACTGAATAAGGAAAACAGAAGCAGAATCAATGTATTTGAATTATTGTTCTGGAGAAGAATATTGAAATCTATGGAATGTCAAAAGAACACACCAATCTGTCTTGGAATAAATAGAGCCAGAAAGCTCCTTAAAAGCATAGATGAAGAGACTTCTCTCATGTGCTTTGGACATGCTAGAGGCCAGATCCTGGAAAAGGACATAATTTTTGGTAAAAAAGAAGGGCAGTGGAGAAGAGGAAAATCCTCAACAAGATGGATTGATACAATGGCTGTAACAAGAGGCTCAAACATAACAATTGTGAGTATAGCACAGCACCAGGCACTGTTTTCTTCTGTGGTAGAGTCCCCATGAGTCAGAACTGACTGGATGACACCTAATAACATACACTTAATTAATAGTAGAAAAAATTAGATTGTAAATCTTAAAATATATATAGAGGTATTTGAGCTATATCACTCTTTAAAATAGTTGCCCTCTAGCAGTATAAAACAACCTTATAGAACATTCGGATTTTAATTAGAAAGTAAGAATAAGCAAGAAATCTATCTTCAAAGAAGTACAGTCAGTGTTCCTTAGAAGTAAGGATGGCGAAACTTTGGATATTGTATTCTCGTCATGTTATCAAGAGGCAGTTTTTAGAAGACATCAAACTTGGCAAAGTAGAGGGTCAGAAAAATAGGAAGACATTGAATGAAATAGATGAACACAGGTGTTGCAACAATTAGCCGAAAACAACAAAGATTGTGAAGATAACGCAGGACCAGGTAGTATATTGTTCTAATATACAAAAAGTCACTAAGAGTGTATCTAAAAGAACTTTTATTTACTGTATTGAGTCCTCGTTGGTAGTGATTAGCACTGAGTTGCAATTTGCATTGTTGGCAGTTCAAAACCACCATGAGCTCCGTGGGATAAAGAGCGGGCCTTCTCCTCCAGCAAAGTTAGTGTCAGAAACCCACAGGGAACAGTGTCAGTCAGTATTGACTTGACGGCCATGACCCTGAATAATATAAATTTACGTATTGTGTCGGCATATATGGCAGTATCAACTCCAGCAATGATCTCTATAACACTTAAAATGTCTTTTAATGCTTTCGATCCTACATATGTAAATTCAGAACACTCTACTCCTCGAATAATCATTAATTTTTTTCTAATACCCATTTACTGCTACCTTCAAAATAGCCTTTCAATTACTATTATTAGAAAGTGTGAAATGAACTAATTTTTGTACATAGTCTCACTTGTACTCAGCTATTATATTTACTACAAGTATTTTCCAGAAAGAAACATTTTTGGTACACCAGAAATCATTTTACAATGTCAATCCTTTTATAAGATAATGTAGTTAAATGTTTCATTATTATCTGTGTTCTTTACTTTGCAAGGCACACCCAACTCCTTATACATGATTTCTTCAAGTATGTTGCTGAATGAAATTTTCAGAAGGATTAATTCAGAAATAGAATAATCATCACTTCACTATATCTGTAAGCATTACTTAGCCAATATGATCACCAGAGGTAATTTCACATTTGTACGGGATTTAGAAGTTTTTCAATTTTTTTTTCAGATTCATAGTAAATACCTATAACAATTAGTGGATTGATTTCAGAAAGTGGTATGAAGAACAATGAACTTAAGTTATGTACTTATAAATTTAATAAGAAAGGTTGAAGAAGAATCGATGCCTCTGAATTATGTTACAGGCAGCGAATATTTAAAGTACCAAGAACTACCAAAGGAATGAACAAATCTGTCTTGGAAAAAGTAGAGCTAGAATTCTCTTTGGAAGCGAGGATGGTGTGGCTTCAGCTCATGTACTTTGGACATGTCAGGAGAGACCGTCCATGGAGAAGATATGATGCTTAGTAAAGTAGAGGGGCAGCGAAGAAGAGGAAGGCTCGTCACAAGATGGATTGACACAGTGGCTGTAACCATGGACTCAAACATAAGAACAATTGTCAAGTAGGATCTGGACCTGGCAGTGCTGCACAAGAATGTGTTGTACATAGAGTTTCAATGAGAGACAGAATGGCTTGATGGCACCCAAGGAGAACTTACAAATATTTCCATACCGAATACCACATCAGTCTACTTCTAATCAAAACACCCTCTCTTTAGATATATTACTGCTTTGGAAATTCATTATTTTTTAATAACCAGATCTCCACTTTTATGTGAGTATAACCTGGTTCAGCCACCACCATAACTTTAACATAAGACCAATAGTTCTTTATTTACATGATATTTTATACTTGGCTACAGTAAAGCAAGAACAACAGTAAAATGGCTTTAAAAGGTTTCATGTAATATTTACATTATTTGTGTAAAGCTTGAGTTGTTTCAAAAAGACTTAAAATGGTTCATTCAACTTTCAAAAATAATTACAATAGTTATAGCAACTTGCAGTAAATGTAATCAAACTAATTCAACAGTGGAGGTAAGGGAAGCGTTGAATCCAGAAGTTGAAGATTCAATGCTCTTTTATTTAAGATAAGTGATTCATTATCAACCTGTAAGAAAACACAAAATCACAAGAACAACATATGCAATGGTGGTATCAAACAGTTTAACAACTAATTCACTGCCCTAATGACCATTTTAAGTATATAAAAAATGATCTATCAAAAAGTAGTTTATCATTTCATATTGTTAATACTTAAGTAAGAATTCTAAAATAAGGTCACCTTTAAAAAGAGTAAGGAATGCAAATTTGTGATTTCCACATTGGATGGCTTCCCAGTAAGTGCCATTTTAACAACCAGTATCGGTTTAAAAATTTAGGTATTTGTTCTGCCGAACCAGAGAGAATGAACTGAATACCACCACTGATCATCTGGTATATTTTTATTGGAGTGAACTGTCTTTAATTCTACTCTGGATAAACAGAAAGAAGTACAGTACTGTTCAGCCCTGTACCATACTCACAATCATTCCTAACTTTGAACACAGTATTGCTGCCAATATGTCATTTCAGCCCATATATATCATTTTGGCCCAGCATTGTGAAAAAAATCTCATAAATAACATGGCATATTTTTTCATGAAAATATGAAATTGTGGAATTAGCCACACCAATATGGAATGAATAAAGTTAAAAGAGAAATATCTCTCTTGGATTAGAACTGTATAAAAATGTATGTATTTAATAAATCTATTTCATTGAGGGGCTTTCGCTTTTTACTTGACCTTCTACTTATCAAGCATAGGATCCTTATCAGGAGCAGATCCCTCCTGTGTTAGTCTGGATACGGTAGGGAAACAAATCCACAGAAACTCATATATGTATAAGAGAAAGTTTTATATAAAGGGTAAGTGTACATTCAGAAAGCTTCCCAACCCAGTGCTGTCCAAGTACATAAGTCCAACATTAGCCCATATGCCTGACAGCCATCTACAAAGTCCTCCTCAATCTCACAAAACACACACAATGATGCCAACTGCAGGAGGAAAGCCAAATCAGTGAAGTGTATACATCTCAGCGCTGGCAGGGATCTCCGCATGGCTGCTCCAGCACCCAGGGTTGCATCAGGGTAGGTCCATCTGGCTTCTCCTCAGGGATGTCTCACAGCAAGTGAGCCTTGCCAGCTGAAGCAGGGAACTGACTAAGGCAGCTGCACCCTGGACCGACCATCAGAGAGCAAGAGATCCAAGAACTAGAAAGGTGAGGCTCACCAAGCCATTTATCTTTCTGCCCTTCAGTTAATCCCACATGTGTTTATCAGCCAGGTTGGCATAATAAACCTTAACTATCTCACTCCTGATAATGTGTTAAAAATACGTGAGATGAAATCTCAACATCTTTACTATTAAGGACCAAGACAGATTTTTTTCATTCTTCTGGTATTCTTTTGTATATTATTTACTTGGCTGTACTTCTTCCAAGACAGATTTTTTCATTCTGCTGGTATATTCAATATTTTTTGGCAACATAAGATAATAATTTTAAAAATATACATTTAATAGTATAATTAATGGCTTGGCAAGCAAGCAAAACATGTGTTCACTATTAATAATAATAATTATGCTCACACATGTAATTTCTTCAAAGCATCACAAAAATGTTTTAATTAATCATATGGGATGATTTTTCAGTCTAATCTGCATAATACTTCTGTTACAGTCACATCCATGTAAAAAGAATAAAATTAGAAGAAAACTACTCTCTTGTATTGGAACTAAATGAAATCATATTTTTAATAAAAATCTTGCTGCTTATGAAGAAAACTCAATTTATCTTGCTTGAAGTGTTGACCTCATTAGCAGTGAATCTTATATTTTAACATAATCCCCCAAAGAAACAGAAAGGTACATTCTTCCTAAGGCATTAATTTAAAAATATTATTTCTTCAATTATGCACTTCAGTATGGTAAGCTTATTTCCCCTCCCCCAAATTCAATATTATTTCCATGTATTGAGTATGTGGGAATGGTGTGCATACATTTTTTTATTTTCCTGAAATATTATATCCCAAAAGAAAAGAGTAAATATTTTTAATGTTTAGTTAAAACATCTGAGCAAATATTTTAATGTTTAGTTAAAACATCTGCAACAATTATGATACACACAGTTAAACATAAGTTTATTTTCAGAAGAGTAGGAAAATAAAATTCAAATATGTTTAAAAAGCCACCAATTGTCTTAAATTGATAAGAATGTTTGATTACTTCTTAATCTAATTTAAAAGTCAGTTTATAGATAAAACCCAAACTCACTGTTATCTAGTTGAATCTGACTCACAATGACCCTTTAGGACAGAGTAGAATTGTCCTTTTAGTTTTCCAAGACTGTACATCCGTAATTGAGTAATAAGCCTCATCTTTTTCCCTGCAGAGCAATTCGTGGGACTTGAGCTTCTGAACATGCAGTTTGTAGCCCAAAGTGAAACCCACCAGGGCTTTTTGTTTAGCATATTTAAAAAAAAATTAGTGACTCTAAATCTCTCCCCATCTTGAGCACAGAAGATTGGGAAAAAAAAATCAAAGATTCAAGGGAATAATTAGTTCAAAAGACTAAAGGGCTACATGAATCCCAGCTTCCACGACTGGACTCTGAGCCCAGAAGAGTTAAATGGTTCTTGGCTTGCATTGCAAATGGTTTTGAAAGTTATCATGATAGGAATTCCTGAATAGGATGGAGGGGGAAAATGTGGGGAAAAGTCAAAATAACAATTTGAAAAACAGGCTCAGTAATGGTTTGATAGAGATAGATGGAATCCCTGAGATAATGGCCCGGAACAAAACTCATTCCCATGGCTCAACTTTCAAATCAAAGGCATAACACAAGGTGAGCAATAACACAAGGGCGGTATTCATTACTTAGAACAATCAACCACAAATGATCAAAAGAGAAACATTTGCTAAGAAATGAAGCTCAGAAGACAAGAAGGACCTACGAGTCTCCCAAACCCAGATACAGCTGCAAGGCAACCCACCTTTGAAAAAGCTCTCTGTGCCCCATCCTCAGACATCTGGAAAGCACCCTCCCCACAGCCAAGATACTGAAAAGGAATGTCAGCTGGGCCAAAGGGCAGTGAAGGAGGAGCCCAACTGGATATCATCAAGGTTGTCCGTGAAACCTGCTCTTACAAAAGTGGAGACAAAGCCAAAAAAGGCAGCAGGAAAGGATGCAGCTTCAGACCAAAAAGTGTGAGCAAAGGGAAAACAGGCTGAAGTGGCTCACCAAGAAACCAAAGAAGATTTACCTGGCAAAAATAGAGAAATGTTACAATGATGTTTAATGAATGTCTGACCTGAAGAGAGCATGTAGACAAATTTAACACTGAAAAGCCCTGAGATAGCATTTTAATGGGGAAAATGAATTGGTTTGGGGGATTCAGCTTTTTTATCTTGGAATCCCCCCCACCCCCACCCCAGGTGCACATTGGAGTACTTTAAAAGATGTGAAGACTCAAGTTTTTGCTGTAGCGGATGGAAATGAGTTCTCAAAAAAAGGATAGGATCTAAGACTTCATATTTGGAGAACTAAAGGATTTGTAATCAACCATGCCGGTTCCTGCTGAAAGCTAGCTGGATGAATACCCATGGAATAAGATTTTAACATAACTAACACAAATAAATGTTCATAGAACAAAAAAAATAGAGAAATGAAAAATGAGGAGAGACCAGTCTCTGATGAAGCTGGAGAAAAAGAAGCAAAGTCGATTAATTTTTATTTACCATGTCTTATCAGTGGGCCCTGTTATCTCTCTTCTTATAAAATGCAGAGGAATATTTGTATTAACTATTTTGTAAATGTAAGTTTTTAGTAGCTCTAGAAACATTTTTAAGAAGGAGGAAATACCACTTCATCCCATTTTTTTCTGTGTAGATGTGTTTTTTTAAGACATGAAATAATTTGCTTGTCGTTTATTTTTTGATATAATCAGAAGATTGTTGGATGTTGAATTGTGGGAAGATTTGACTTTATTGGGTGCCAACATAAAATTCCATGGGATGAGGGGGTGGGTGCAGCTTTTGCATCCCTAATACAAAACATATTTAATGACAATTTGAAGTTATTGTTGTGCATTTATATGACATGAACATTTAAATTTTTGTTTCCATTTTTTAATAGTATTGTGTCTGAAAGCGATTTTGTCATCATGACTTTCTTGTCAAAACTGTGTGCATTATGTCACACATTTGATTGTGGTGGTTCACTTGTTCTGATAACTTTTTTATGTGCTATGAAGGGTTGAACATTTGAACTTGTAGTGTGTGAATTAGTGGGACATAAAAATGTAAGCATATTAACATTTAAAGATAATGGTACTTGATAACCTCTTTAGACAATTGCTTCCAAATTTAAAGCTAGAAAGTCACTGGAATTTAGAAAATAATTGTATCTCCATGCCATTTTAGGATTTTTCTACATGCATTAAGAATTGTGTATAAATTGTTCATAATGTCTCTGTAAAGAAGGTCTAATGAAACAAGGAAACAGGAGGAGGTGGGAATAATGCAATCAATGTCACAAAACAAAGTGAGTATGAATTGTTGAGAGAAATATCAATTCGCTCTGCAAACTTTCACCCAAATAACAAAAGAAAATGTTTTCAAACATTAAAAATGATCTATAACTATGGGTTTATTGTGACATCCTTTGTTGGAGCAGGCACTTATTATTAAATTACTAACAGTTTAATTGATTTCAGAAAGGCCCTAAATAAAATAGTTACAAAACCCACTACTATTTACTGTTATACAAATTGGCTGATAAAATTTTTTAAATTATACTCACATCTTGTGCAATAATGAAAAACAAGCCTTTCCTTTAGACTAGCATATTAAATAGTATCTTTGTATCAATGACAACTATTCGAGATTATGAAAATATGAAACTCACATAGGAACTTGAAATAAGGTATTTGAGTATACATACAGTCCAATATTACTAACTGCACTGTTTTTCCATAAATGTTTCTTACTTATACTGTGTTGTCCCTTTTGAGCAGACAAGATAAAATTCATTGCTTTATTTTTAATTTATTTTATTTTTTAAATAACCAATTCCGAAAGCATTATGATATCAAAAGTGTACAAAGTTTAAGCCTGTTGATTAATTTTGTAGTAAACATGTATTGAATTGATCTGTGTCTGACACATTTTAGGCACTGGAGATAAACTAATGAACAATACAGGCATATTCACCAGCCCTCATGGAGCTCACAGTCTATTAGGTAAAATGGGCAACAAATGGGTAAATTGAAACATTTATCAGAGGTCACAATCTGGAGGATTGGTGTGAATTATGGCTACCAGTTATGCTTTATCTGAACCACACAATTAAAAAAATCAAATGTTTACTAATTGTTTTATAACATTTTAATATATAGAACATTCTCATTAATACTTAGATTTTCTGTTTCTCTTGAAAAGTTGAGTAGTTCCAACATTATGACTACATTTCCCAATGAGCTGGAGTTACATATGTTTAAGTTTAGTTTTAATCCTCATCACTTCATATGGCTTTCTACCAGACCCACTTCACCTATTATTATCTTTGGTTGGATCCTATCACTCTGAGTTTTTAACCCCTGAAGTATTTCATAATTACAAATAGCGATACAAGCAATGAAATATACAGAGTGAAGTAAAACGATATGATCCATTTACTAATAGCAACGTTATGGATAAGGAGACTTGGTGACCCAACTGTTAAGTACTAGATGGCTAATTATTAGGCCAGCTATTTGAACCCGCCAGCTTCTGCATGAGGTAAAGATATGGTAACGTGTTTCTATAAAGATTGCAGCCTTGGAAACCCTATGAGACAGTGCTAGTCTTTCCTACAGGGTTGCTCTGAGTCAGAGTTGACTTAATAGGAAAGCATAGTGTTAGAGATAATATCCCTGATAAAGTGATTTTATGTTTAAACCCAAAGGGTGAGAAGAATGGTGGGTTCAGCAGTGTACTAGGCAAACAGTAGAGCAAGGGCGGTGGTACTGAGTCAGAAAATATTTTTATGTGATGAAAATTCAAAAGGGAGGAGAAAAAATGGAAACAAATGCAATTTGAGGTGATAACAGGATATTGTAAGCCAAAGATTGAAATTTTATTCTAAATGCAATGAAAAGTCTTTAATATACATGCTTTCAATACAAAATGGGTATTCTCAGAGAATGTAATTGAAGACTGCCAGAGTGAACACTGGAGAGACTGCTTAGGAAACAGTGCTAATAGTGTGTGATAAAGGAGCTCTGGTAGCGTAGTGGTACACATTGGGCTACAAGGTCAGCAGTTTGAAACCACAAACAGCTTTAGGGCAGCGAGATGGAGCTTTCTATGCCTGTAAACAATTATTGTCTCAGAAACTCACAGAGGCAGTTCTACCTGCCCTATAGGGTTGCTGCAAGTCAGAATCAATCAGTGGTTCTCAACCTTCCTAATGCCATGACCCTTTAATTCAGTTCCTCATGTTGTGGTGACCCCCAGCCATAAAATTATTTTCATTGCTACTTCATAACTGTCATTTTGCTACTGTTATGAATAGGGCAACCACTGTGAAAGGGTCATTGGACCCCCAGAGGGGTTTAGAACCACAGGATGAGAACCACTTTAAATGTTAATGAGATTGTGTGATACAAGGACAAGGCAATGAAGAGAAGTTGATGAGTATGATAGATTTTGTGTCGAGTTATATAAGCCAGGATTGTCCAAAGTTGCACACTTGGAGACTTACCCATGATATGGTACAATATAAATGTAATCACTTCCATGATAGAATATATTAAGTTGCCAAGTTGTTGTGGGAAAAGTAGGGTGGAGTGCTAGCCTCCATGACCTAAAGGCAATTAGAAGCAGGATGTTTCTTTGAGGGTGTGGGCTACACTTGGATAAATTGACACTAGAGGGAAGCTAACTCACTTCTTGCTGGTGTAGATTCTGCCTCAGGCTCATAGACATGTGTTATTGCCTGCTGATCCTGGGAACTAGCGGCTCCATATCACGTTGTTTGCTAACTTTGGATTCATTAGACTCTGCAGCCGTGTGTGAGACTTACTGCTGGTTCCTCTTCCTACTTCCTGGATAAGCAGCCTTGGCAGTTATTTGAGTCCAGAAATCTACAAGTCTGAATTACTAACCTTTATTTCATCCATCTCTCCCTTCACCAGCCTGTGGTCTTTCTGCTTTCTGATATGGTAGTTCTGGCAAAACATGGAACCCATAGACTCGAATTAGCCAGACATAACCACTTCTACAACTGTGTGAGCTATTTTCTTGATATAAATATATATGTATGTGTGTGTGTGTGTGTGTGTGTTATTACTTCTCAAGAGAACCCAGCTTAACACAATGAGGACAACATAGCTTTTTGATGAAGAATAGACTTGGTGATGGATAGAATAGAGGTTGGTGTGAGACAGAAAGGAAGGAATTGGGTTTGGTTATAGTGGGAACCAGTTATTGAGATAAGAATGATAGGAGCTATACAGGGCACAATCGTGAACTGATTAGAATTTAAAATGCTTGTGACCTATTCTAGTGTATATGTAAGGCACATAATTATATATACCTATCTAACAATGGTGGGGAGGTAAGCAAGTGAAGGTATTTTAGGTGGAAAATAAAAAGTTCTGCTAGATATAAATGCAAGACATTGTTCATGTTTCTGGAGCTACAAGTCATTCAACTTATTAAAGTATAAGGTGAATGAAGCGAAATACTTAAATATAAACATTACTCAAGATTATTCTTGGATTTCATTTTTATTATAACACCATTTAGTGTGATATCCATGGATTCATTTTATTTCTCTTCTTTGTAGAGGTATTTATAGCAAGGTTCACAAATGCAATAAAAATGGAAAGTAGGAAAAAAAGACTATTAGCTGAAGTTTTGTTTATCATGAAACCATTTTTGGACTCGTATCAAGCAGGCAAGCAGCTCAAGAAAAGAAAACAAGCTGTTCATGGTCCGATCGTTTCAAAAATGGTGTCCCAAATGCTCCCATAATACTCACTTCAAGGACACTATAAATGTAGTTAATATTCTAACTGGATATAGGGTTTCAAGAACAGTATGTTCTTTAAAATATTCATTTATCCTTTGATGGGTGATATTAGCTATTATGTTTCTATGTCTATATTTAGTTTTTCATTTGTTAATGTGATATCTTAAAATGTCTTTATTTTGTTTTGTTACAGGAAGAAAGGTGGTATATTATTACAGTAGATTGTTGTTTGACCACCTATTTGTCAGCTTGTCATACTGTGATGATTTGTGTGTTGCTATGATACAGAAAGCTATATCACTGGTATTTCAAATACCTACAGTTCCGCTCATTGTTAACAGGTTTCAGCAGAGCTTCCAGACTAAGAACAGACGATTAAGGAGCAGTAGGCTGTCCACTTCAGAGAAATTAATTACTGAAAAGCTTTTGGTTAGGAGTAGAACATTGTCAGGGAAGCACCAGAAAACAAGCCCCTTAGGTCAGCAAGTAGTATGACTGAGGAAAAGAGCTGCCTTTTCAAAGAAGAATCAACCATAATGACATGGATGGAGTCAAGCCTTTGGGAGTAAAGTCTTGGGGACCTTCATTAGAAGACAGAGCATGACTCAAAATGAGAAGGGAATACTGCAAACATCTCTTAATAATTGGAACTTGGGATGCAGAATGTATGAATCCATGAAATGTGGAAGTTGTCAAAAATGAAATAGATTACATAAATATCACTGGACTGATATCAGTCATTTTGTATCAGAAAATTATACTATGCCAGGAATGACTGACTCATTCATTGGCTAAAAGGACATCTCATGATCTTGAAGTACAATGCTGTCTGTGATCGGATATTATCTATCACCATATAAGGAAATCCAGTCAATACAAATATTATTCAAATTTATGTACCAACCACTAAAGCTTATTGTTGTTGTTGTTAGGTACTATGGAGTCCATTCCAATCCGTTGCCATCCTATGCACAACAGAAGGAAACACTGTCAGGTCCTTCATCATCCTCGCCTTCCTATGGCTGCTCTCATTGTTGCCTTCTGACTTGGGGGCCCATCCTTCAGCACTATTTCCAACAATATTCTGCTTCTATTTATTAGGCCTTCAGTATCTGACAATACTTTAAAGCTACTCACAAGATTTTCAGAGGCTTCTTCTTCTGAAGTGGGGAACAAAGTCCTTTTTTCTTGTCTGTTTTAAATCTGCCAACTCTGATTGAATCTATTCATTTTGGGTGACCCTGTTGACATTTGAAATACCAGAGGCATCGATTCCAGCTTCACAGCAACACAGAAGCTCTGAGAGTAAGACAAAATGACAGACAAGTCATGGGCTAGTGATACAAAAATAGAAGAGGATTACCAAAGTCTTCAGTCTGAAATTGATCAAACATACAATCAAGATGCAAAGAATCCTAGAGAGATGTTTCCTTGTGTTTGATTGACATTTCAAAGGCATTTGACTATTTGGAAGATAGCATGCTATGGAGAGCCTTGAGAAGAACGGGAATTTCCAGAACGCTGACTTGTGCTCATGTGGAATCTGTACGTGTATGAAGAAAACAAGGGAGTGGTATCTGGCTTAAAATCAGGAAAGCTGTGCACCAGGGTTGTATCCTTTCACTATACGTATTCGCTCTGTATGCTGAGCAAATAATCAGCATTTCTTTCTTCATTAAGAAACCAGCTTAAATGAAGAAGAATGCTTTATTAAGATTGAAGGAAGGCTTATTAACAACTTGAGATAAGCAAGTGCCACAATTTTGCTTACTAAAAGTGAGAATGGCTTGAAGCACTTGCTGATGAAGATCAAGGATGGCAGCCTTCTGTGAGGGTTGCAACTCAATGGGAAAAAAAACTAAAAATCTCATAACTGTATGAAATGGATAGCAACATGATAAATGGAGAAAGGGTTGAAGTTGTCAAGGATTTCATCTTCCTTGGATCCACAATTAATGTTCATAGAAACAGCTGTTAAGAGTTCATATGACACATTGCATTGGGCAAATCTCCATAAGAACTCTTTAAAGTGTTGGAAAACAAAACTGTCATATTGAGGACTAAGGCATCTAAGCCAAATCATGGTGTTTTCAATTGCCTCACAAGCATGTAAAAATTTAACATTGAATAAAGAAGACCGAAGAAGAATTGTTGCCTGTGAATTACAGTCCTGGCAATATTGAAAGTACCATGGGCTGCCAAACAAACAAATCTTTCTTGGACAAAGTATAGTCAGAATGCTCCTTAGAAGCAAGAATGTCAAGACTTCATCTCATGTGCTTTGGACATGTTATCCAGAAGTACCAGTCCTTGAAGAAGGACATAATGTTTGGCAAAGTAGAGGGCAATGAAAAAGAGACAGTCAATAGGAAGGATTGATACAGTGCCTCAACAATGGACTCAAACATAATAACAATTTTAAGGCTTGCAGAAGTCCAGCAGTGTTTAGTTCTGTGTACATAGGGTTTCTATAATTCATAACTGACTGGAGGTTACCTAACAGCAACAACATGCCTGGGGCTATAATGCCATTTTGGAGGGAATTATCTGTTACAGGTCAAGGGTGGGGTGTATCTTTAGACTCTACTAGCAAGTGTAGCAAATCACCATTTTTTATTTGCCTTTAAGTAATCTTTAAAAGACAACAACCACAATTCCATCAAAGTTATTCTGTGAATATGAGCCATCTCAGACACAGAGTAGGACCATCTGAAGAGCATGTTTCAGATCTCTGTCTGAAGTAGCATAGATCTAGACCAGAGACATCAAAACCTGTGACATGCTATCATTCATCTTTATTTTATCTAAGATATCCCTGTGTGTACCCTCTACACCTTAGAAGGATGATGGTGGCTTATTGGTGACTCAGTGCTTGGATTCTTGTGTGAGACTATGGTTCAATTCCTAGCTAATATGCCTCAAAGAATTCACCTTTCTTGGATCCACAATCAATGTTCATGGAAGCAGCAGTCAAGAAATCGAACCACATATTAGTCAAGTCTGTTGCACGAGAGCTCTTTAAAGTATTGAAGAGCAAAAATGGCACTTTGAGGTCAAGGTGCCTTGAGCCAAGCCAAGATATTTTCAGCTGCTTCGTGTGGATGTGAAAGTTAGAACGTACATAAGAAAACAAAAGGATCATACATTTAAATGATGGTGTCGATGAAGAATGTTGGCTGTGAGTCCTGTGGACTTCCAGAAGACTAAACAAATAGATCTTGGAAGAGGTTCAACCAGAATGCTCCTTTGAAATGAGGACAGCAAGACTTCATCTCACTTAGTTGGGACATGTTATCGGAAGAGATCAATCTTTGGGTAAGGACATCATGCTTGGTAAAGTAGAAGGCAGCAAAAAAGGAAACACTGAGGAAGATGGATTGACACTATGGGTTGAAATATAGCAATTTTGAGAATAGCACAGGGCGGGTAATATTTCATTCTGTTGAATAGAGTTTAGCTATGAGTTGGAATCAACTCGATGACACCTAACAACAACAGCTCAAATGCAGAAGCTATCTGTTGCTATAATGCTGAACAGGTATCAGAGGAATTTACAGACTAAGTAGGAAGAAAGGGCTGATTACATTCTTCTAAAACAGATACAGTGAAAACTTCTTTGATCACAATGATCCTATTGCCAACCAGTTGGGATTGCACAGAACAAGGCTGTGTACCATCTCAAGGGCATGAGCTGGGTATTTTCTGAAGAACAGCTAACTAACAACTTGTTTAGAAAAGTTTTAAAATGGTGCCGTTTTACAAGTCACTATCTCTACTACATAGCAAGGGTGAAGTGACTACTTAGTTTCATTTGAAATTTTTCGAAACCACAAAGATATTCCTTGTCACAAGTTTACAAGAAGGCAAAAAATCCTATGGTGGAAAAGCTTCTCATATAACTTTCCATAATTTTAATAAATGTGCTTCCCCTTCACAGCGGTATCCACTATTTAACCAGCAATGTGCTCGCTGTTCAATTTGGCTTGGATACATCTAATTTGTAAAGAAGCTTATTTGAAAATAGTGGGGGGGGGGAAGGAAATGATTATGAAAAACAAAAGACTTTACTACTAATGAGTCCATTTTGTTTTAGAAAATATTTGAATTGCTTAGGGACTTTCAAAATTCCATGTTCATTGTTATAATTGCATAGTAAATAACATTGTTCTCAAAATAATATTTCTGTATTTAACAAAAATAACAAAATGTGACGCTATTATTCCTCAACATATCCTCCATCTAGAGCTATCTGAAGATAATGTTTCTATATTGGCAAACCTTCCTCGAAGAATTCTGTGCTCCTAGCTCTAAACCACATCAAAATATGATATGCCATCTTGGAAGCATTCAAACCATGTTCCTTTTCAAGGTTTCTTATCAAAAAGAAGTTTGGAGGGGCAAGATCAGTACTGCAGAGTGGATGGAGTAAGTTTTCCCCGGACAACCTTTTCTACCCTTGAACCCTTGCTACTCTTGAGGAATGTAGCAGGTCATGATGGGGAAAATTTATTAGAGCAACTTTCTTGGCTTTTTGCTCACCACTGCAGTTTTCAAATTTCTTAAAACTGGCTTCTAATCGGTTCCACAATTGTCCTGTGTCCCTTGAGAAAATCTATTAGGATTTACCTGTTTGGTATCCCCTAAAATTGTCCCCATGAATTTTCAAGCTGAACTCTTTGCATTGAATTTAAATTGTACAAAAAAAAAAAATTCCCCTAAGAAACCAATGTTTAGATTAGAGCTTTCTATCAAGATTAAGATGAAAGAAGTTGTCTGTGACCATTTGCTGATTCCAGAGATATGTTGAAAAGCATCTTGTGTGGAATAAACCCAAACTTGAACCCCAGTAGCAATGTTTTTTGACTCACTGTCTTACATGTGGAGAAGGACTTGGAGGATGGCCTATTTATACATGCCTTCCTAGAAACAGAAGAGAAAGCAGTTGAGATACGGATGCTTTGGAATGAATAAAGAACTGTGGGTTTTGTCGTTGTTAATGTTGAAGAGATCTCATGCTTCTTTTAAAGGAGAACACCATGCGTTCATTCCGGCACTTATAGCCTTGTTTAGTTACATGTTTGCTAGATTTTTCTCAATATCTAGGTTGGCCCTCCTTTAAATAAGATATTCCTTTTTATGAAAAATTAGAATAGTGCATATTATTATTGCAGGAAAACTAAAGTCACATGATTTCAGAGGGGCTTATAGCATCATAAAACTGTTGGTGGTAGTTCTGTGCTGTAGATTTAAAATCTGCAGCAGAAGTAATCTTTGGCTCAAGAAATAAGGTGTGTGCCAAGTACCTGCATTTAAATGGGACATTTGTGGCTGTTAAGAGACTACTGTTTTTAAAACAGCAATGTGCGTGGCAATAAATCCATCTGACATTTATATAGCCCAGGTCTAATCTCAATGTTCCCTGCATGTGGAACAGCAAGAGTCATAAATGTTATTACACACTGCTCATTAATATGCAAAGGTGAGCCTGTATACTCAGTGCATAATGCTTCTGCTTGTTAATGAGCATTTCATGGACTGTGTAACTGCTGAACTACATTTTGTAGAAGCATTGAGTTGTTTCTTCAGGCCTTATGTTTCAGTATGCTTTCTCTCACTTTGATGTATAAAAAAGAGCACTTCATTGAAGAAACCCATTGGGTTACTTGAGATGTGGAAACTTTCCTCTGAAATTTAATAGAGCTCTCTTAAAATAGCCTTCTGAGGCACTTTTTCTTTCTTTCTCTAATGCATGGATGAATTTCAATAGGCACAGAAATCAAACTATACATTAAAAGTATTTATTTTCTTCATTAGTAAAAAGTTAATCTATGGAATTTTCATGTATTCTGTGAAAAAGTAACGAGTGAGTTTCAAGGAACAATTTCTAGCAGTATATAGGGATCATTTTGCATCTGTTTAGAGAATATATGTATTAAATTTTGAGGATATTTCCCTACCTTTAATAAGTTTAGAAACATACAATGGTTGTACTGAAAGGGATCTCTAAGAACCCTTAGAGATCAATAAGTTCCAAACCTCACATTACAGAAGAGAGAAATTGAGGTGCAGAGAAGGGAAGATACTTCTTTAAAGTCATACAGGTAATTCCTACCCAGGTTTCCTAATCCTCAGATTGGTGTTCTTTCTCCTATACATCAGTGACTTGCATAAAATTGATGTATTTTAATTGTAATATAAATCTACTGAAAGAAGAAATAGCCAGAATGAATTTCAAAAAGTTTATATTGACATTGCTTGTTACATATCTGTCTATCTGTATTATCTTTATTTGTGTTAATTAATATTATTTATGGTCTCCATTTTTATTAAAGTTATATAGGACCAACTGGATAATCAGAAAGATGATAAAAATAAATATTTACCTTTTTTCTTAATTTTCAGTTGAGTTCAGGAATTTACTCTAGATACCATCATGTGCTAATTTTAGGATTAAAAATATTGTTTCAAGTAAATCAAATGCTACAGGATATATAAGATAAATCCCCTTAAGACTATATATGAATATCAGACTTTTTTTAATCTGGTTTCAGAAAATGTCTGAAGAAAAATTTCAAAATCAATTCTGAGGATAACATTCTAAGTGTCAAATAGTTAAGTATTATAGAACTAATTAAAAACATATCTACAATTATAAAACATATTACTGCAAAGTAGAAAAGTTAAAAATTTTAATTATAGGCACTGTCAATTTAAACAAAATATTTGAGTCTCAGAGTAGATCCACTCTATCATCTTAGAGTTATTATCACATAATATTTGTAGAAACTTCTTTTTTTAAAAACACATATTTTTATTATTTCATTATTGCTTGGAACTCAAAGGAAAATGTATTGTTCTTGGAGAATTTATAATCCATAAATGTCTCTTTATGTTTTCTTCATTAAACACACACCTAAGCAACAGATTTTAATTTCTTCAACACACATAAACTCCAAACCCACTGCCATGGAGTCAGTTCTGAGTCTTGGTGACCCAAGAGCACAGAGTCGAACTACCTACTGTTGTGGGTTTCTGAAGCACTACATCTCTACAGGAGTAAAAATTCTTATAGTTCTCCTGCAAAAAGCTGGTGATTTTCTACTGCTGACCTTGCAATTAGCAGCCGAATGTTTAACCCACAATGCTACCAGAACTCTTTCCTACGAAAGGTAAGGTTTGGTGCTGCCAAGCTAACTCAGAGCGACCCTATGTGTGACCGAAGGTGACACTGCCTGGTCCTGTGTCATTTTCAATATTATTTGAGTCGTTGTGGTAGCCACTGTGTTTCTACATATACAAGGGTATCTATAAAGACAAAGTAAAGTAGTAGGTAAAAATGAGTGATAAGTGGTACTGCAGTTCAGAGGAAGAAAAGTCAAGTCCAGGCTTTATGGTTTAGAGGACTTTGGGGGGAAATTTAACATAAATCTAAAAGTGAAAGGAAGGTGGAGTATTGGCAAAACAAGCTTCCTAGAAGGAGGCAAAAAGTCCACACAAAGGCAGGGAGCAAGAAAACCACATAGCTACATTAAGACAATGTCCAGGAAATAAGCTTGCAGTAGACAAAGTGTTTGCATTGTACAAGAGAAGCAGAAAGTATAATTATACATGGAGAATTTTGAATTGTTAGGTAGCAGGATAGGGACAGGGTTGCCCCTGTGCCTGCCTGAAGGTCCCCTACAGGAGGTTGGAAGAGAATCAAGCAAGCCCTTAGCCAGCTATAAAGACTAACTGGGCAGCCCAAACTAGGCCCAGGTGGGCTTAATTCAGTCAATGGGGTTAATCAATACCTTTGACCACGCCTCCCAGCCAGAGGCCTCAAATACCTTGACTGCAGACCACCGGGCTCCTATTTTCTTCATCCTTCAGCTCCTGTCTTGTGCATGTGCACACTTGGCCAAGTTGAGGTCTCTTTGGCCTCAGGCTCCCCTTGTGGGTGTGCAGTCCCAAGAGGTTGCTGGTGTTCAGTGACTGTAATAGCTGAAACTTCTGTCCTTTATAAAAACCCACTTGGATCACAGACCCTATCCTATAGGATCCCTATGAACTAGAATTGACTCGATGGTAAGGAGTTTGGTTTTGGTACACGCACTGGATAGTTTAAGCAGTCTGCCCCTGGCTTTGTCCTGGCTGATGTATAGACCTTCTCCATTGTCTCTCTCCACTCTCCAGAGTTGCTTCCTATGTATTATAATATACGAGGTTCACATGTATGGTTGCCATTTATGTTTTTGAAAAAGGTATTTGCTATGAATATACCATTGGCCTTGCAAAATATTATCATGCTATCTCTGATATCTTTTCTTTCATCAAGGCCTTATTTTCCAACTACTGTATCTTTTATTCCAACTTTTATTCCATTGTGCGCTAAACAATGCAGTGACTAGATTGAATGTTCGACCAATTTCATCATAGAAGTTTGTGAAAATCTTTTATTTCTTCATATTTATCATCATTGGTTGATGCACAACTTTGTATAGCAGCCATATGAACTAGTCTCTATTATTGGAATATATGAACATAATCATATCAGCAACAGTATTGTACTTCAACATAGATTTTGAAATATTCCTTTTGATAAAGGATGTCAATCCATTCCTCATCAAATTTATTCTAGGCATAGTAGACCATGGTATTGTTCTATTCAAAATAGTTAATATCAGTCCATTTCAGCTCACAATTGATCTTTATGTGTTCCATTATATTTATTGTCGACTTCCAGTTTCCCTATTTTCATATTTGGTGCATTCCACATTGCAATTTTTAATGTGATTGAAAGTTTTTACTTTTCATTTTGAGTTATACAAATTGAGTTAGCAAATAGAAGTCCCAAAAACTTTACTCCAGCCTCCTTTTTTATTTTGAATGCCTTCCAACCAGGCTGGCTCATCTTCTTGCTATCTTCTGCATGAGAACATGTTCTGCTGTTATTCATAAGATTTTCAATGACCAAATTTTTTAAAATTACATTGCCAGGTTCTTCTTCCTAATCTGTCTTAGTCAGGTTGCTCTGCTGAAATCTGTCCACCATGGTTGATCCTGCTGGTAGTTGAAATGCCAGTGGCAAAGCTACCAAGATTAAAGTAACACCCAAGTCATCACACTAGGACAGACTTGACAGATGAGTGGTGAACAAATTAGAGAAATAATCAATCGTTCCATCAAATTATATTTTAAATTCATCCCCATTTTCCATTAAAAGTAAATTCCCAAATGCCAAAGAGTTTAAAAACTTTTTGAAAAATCCTTTATTTCTTACATTTTAATCAGAAGAAATGTAAACAATTGATAATTATAAGACAATGTATTGCTTCACACACCATCTTCACCATATTCCAAATGTTTCTGCTTTGCCAATATTACCCAAACCTCCAAAGTCAAGCATGACACCTCTGTCTTCTGGCAAAAAGAACAGCTTCTGGCTGCTTTGACTCTATGTAGTTGCCACTGCATATACCAGGAGGACTTCAACATATTGGTGGGAAAATATTATCTTTAAATTCCAGATTTTTAAAATTCATAATCTTTTTGAAGGCCCCTCATATAGCCCTCTTATAACAATGTAAGTTCCTAAAGAAATGTGCTTAACGTATGTCTATTTTTCTCACATTCCATATGGTGATACATTGTGTAATAAAAAATGCACAGTAGTGAAATGACCATAAACGTTGGGATTGAAGTTTTAGATCCATTTTGCTATTAACTATGTAATTTTCAACCAGTATTTTTCTTCCAGGATGTTATATTTTCTCTCTCTAAAAGAATGACCTCTTCGGATATTTCAACTGAGTAATTCTACTAAGGAACATTGGCTAATTAATGGGGTAGGTTAAAAAAAGATATTGCTATAATATCATATAATTATTTATTGAACAAAGTAGCAAAACGTAGCTTTTTCCTCACAGATATTTCATCTAGATCTATACAGATCTATAACCAGTATTTTAATCTCTCTAACACTTCCCAGAAGAATTCTGTGTTCTTTAATTTCCACCAAGTCAAAATTGCAAATGGACCAAAAATTGAGTTCCTTTTCACTGTTCTTTGAGTTTGGAGAACCAAAGGAAGTCTGAAGAGGTAGGACCAGCTGTCCACTGATTATCGAGACATATTTTAACATGTTTTGCTTGGAGTAAACCAGAGCACATATGAAGTAGAACGCTAGAATGCTAATAGCAAAAATTTAAAACATACCTTCTTGTTTTAACTGCTATCAAAACAATCAGTGACTCATGGTGAACTCACATGTTACCAAGTTTCAATGGTTCCATAAGGCTGTAATGGCCCATAAGGCTGTACTGACTGTAATTTTGTTTTGGAAGTAGCATGCCAGGCCATTTTATTTTCATGTAGCCATCACTGAAATCCATCATGAAATCCATCATTTATGCAATAGCACAACCAATAGCAAGCTATCCCCCAAAACATCTTCAAAGAAAAACTTGAAAAATGCTTTAGAAAAGTAATAGTCCTGAAAGCAACAGAGCATAGTTCTACTGTGCAATTCATGGAATCACGAGTCAGAATTAATTCAATGGCAACTGATTTAAAAATCTTAAAATTCAAAGCATGTGTCTATTATTAAATATAATTTGTAATATTTGTTTCTATTCTCAGTAAAGTTTATTTGAGGAGGGGAGTGTGGAGTGGAGACCCAAAGCCCATTAGTAGGCCACTGGAGATCCCCTTGCAGAAGGGTCTCGGGGAGGAGACAAGCCAGACAGGGTGCGATGTAGCAATGATGAAAAATACAACTTTCCTCTAGTTCCTAAATGCTTCCTCCGCCCCCCACTATCATGACATGAATTCTACCTTGCAAGTCTGGCTAGTCCAGAGGATGTACACTGGTACAGATAGGAACTGGAAACACAGGGAATCCAGGGAGGATGACCCCTTCAGGACCAGTGGTGTGAGTGGCAATATTGGGAGGGTAGAGGGAGAGTGGGTTGGAAAGAGGGAACCGATTACAAGGATCTACATGTGACCTCCTTCCTGGGGGATGGACAACAGAAAAGTGGGTGAAGGGAGACTTCGGACAGGGCAAGATATGACAAAATAATAATTTATAAATTATCAAGGGCTCATGAGGGAGGGGGGAGCGGGAAGGGAGGGGGAAAATGAGGACCTGATGCCAGGGGCTTAAGTGGAGAGCAAATGTTTTGAGAATGACGAGGGCAATGAATGTACAAATGTGCTCTACACAATTGATGTATGTATGGATCGTGATAAGAGTTGTATGAGCCCCTAAAACAATTAAAAAACGTTTATTTGAGTTAGTAGATAGATCTCATATGAAGAACATTTCTAATGGAGAGGCAACTATATATTCATGAAAACTTCCAATCTAATAAACAACTAGAAAAATTAAGGCAGGGCATGAACTTTATAGGAAAAGTTTTACTATTCTTTTGTTTGTGTTTTAAGTTTTACTGTTCTACTTTAAATCATATATTCATATGTTTTGGGAAAAGACATAGTAACTTTCTAAGTTTCAAAAAGAGAGAATTTAAAATAAAATTAAAGTCTTAAGTGTTTTAAAGTCAGCTCAGAACCTTTAAGGCTAATAGAGAGCTGACTTTCATACCCTCCAAACCTAGAGAGAATACTAGTAATAAGATAACACTGGTTCATATTGAACTAGGTGAGACGCATAATTCTTTTCCTTGAAGTCTAAGGATTTAGAAAATCTTTCCAAGTGACAACATTTGTTTGTGGAGCTATTAAACATCCCAGGCGTTTACTGGACATATTGACTCATTTATTTTAAGAAAGGTCATCTTGATCTTATGATCTTGGGAAGCAAAATATAGAAAATGACAGGGCTGGTTGGAATTCTATGGAATATTATGTCTGAAATATAAAGTGTTCTATTTAATTTCTTCTTATGCTAGTAGAACATCTTTATCTGGGCTTCGATTTTTCACTTTCTTTGATTGATCCTAAGAATTATTATTCCTACTAAATTATTTCTAGAACACCTCGATCAATTTGTCCTATTATGGTGGCTTAGGTGTTGTGTGATACTGGGGACTATGCTACCTGTATTTTAAGTACCAGCAGAGCTTCCAAACTAAGGCACACTAAGGGCCTGATCATCAAATTCTAAAAATATTGGCCAGTGCAAATTTTATGAATACCGACAGAACAATGTCTGATATAATGCTGTAAGATAAGTCTCTCAGGATGGAAAGCATCCAAAGTATAACTGGAGAATAGATTATTCCTCAAAGTGGACTCCAAAGCACAATGCTGCCAGCAGTAAGATAATATCCATACTTCTATAATGAAGACCAGTTAATATGACTATTTTTCCTAGGATGTACCAACTACTAATGCCATAGATGGAAACATTGAAGATTTTCACAAACTTATGCAAATGAAATTGAGTAAACATGCAATTAATATACATTGCTGATTATCGGTGGTTAGAATTTGAAAGTTAGAAACTAAAAAGAAGGATTGGTAGTTGGAAAATAAGACCTTGGGGATAGACACCAGAGAGCCCATGAAATAATTTTTCAGGTCCAGAGACTTATTCATTGAAAACAGCTTATACAATAACATTCCTCACCAGATGGGACCACATCACCATAAGGATCACATCAACTATAGCTACGGAAAGCTCAATATTGTCACTCAAAATATTTAACACGTATTCTATGTGTGAGATACGAATTATACTTAAAACATTCAGGGGAGATAGAAGAAATAAACAATGCCATTTTAGGACATAGCACAAGATGATGAAATGAAGGCTTTTAAGAAAGATGCCCAAGCTGCACAGAAGGCATTGTCAAAAAACAAGGCTCCAGGTATTAAAAACAAACTCGACAAACTCACTGTCATCAAATTGATGCTGGCTCATAACGACCTTATAAGGCAAGGTAGAACTGCCCCTGTGAGTTTCCAAGATTGTAACTGTTCGTGGATCACAGTCCAAAGCGTAACCCCTGTGCTGTCAGGGCTCGCTTCAGGAATTGATAGAATATGAATTATTAAACAAAAGGATATGACCCGGGAAGTTCTCACTCTTCTCTGCCAAGAAATTTCAAAGTAGCGATATCTTCAGGTTCACACAAAAAAGTGATCCAACAGAATATGGGCATTTTGGAACAGTGTCATGAAATCACAAACATGCAAATTTTTGCTGAAGATCATTTTAAAAGATCTGCAGCACTGCATAGACAAGGAACTGCCATAAATTCAAGACCAATTCAGAAGAGGTGGTGAAATGACATATCATTAGATGGACCTTGGCAAAAAAACAGACTACAGGAAGATGTTTATTTGAATTTTATTAACTTTTATAAAGCATTTGACTGTATGTGGATCATAACAAATTATGGATAACATTTCAAAGAATGGGAATTCTAGAGCACTTAATTGTTCTCATGCAGATCTGGATAGTAGACTAAGTCAATTGTTCTAATAGAATGAGGGGATATTGCTTGAATTATAATCAAGAAAGGCATGTGTCAGAGTTGTACCCTATCACCATATTCATTTAATCTGTATGTTAAGAAAATTATCAGAGAAACTGGACTATATGAGTAGATGATACACCCCTGCTTGATGCAAATGATGAAGATTTGAAACACAGATGGCAATCTAAGACTACTATAGATTCAGTATGGATTATACCTCAACATAAAAGAAAAATGCTGATAACTGAATCAATAAAGAAATACATAATAATTTTGATGTTGCTAATGATTTCATTTTACTTGGATCTATAATCAATATCTCCAGTAGCATCAGTCAAAAGATGCGTACAAGATGGAAATGCCCTGCTTGGATGAGGTCTGCCACAGTTCTCAAGGCAACATTTACGTTTTTAAGAGTTCCTTTCAAGCAGATTTACCCAATGTCATATATCATTTAATTCCTTGGGAAAGGTGAACAAATAATAAGTTAGAACCCCCCAAATATATGTCTTTGAATTATTGTGTTGAAGAATGTTGAAAATAATATGGATTCACAGAAGAACAAAAACAAATTTGCCTTGGAAGAAATACAGCCAGAATTCTTCAAAAATATGAGGATGGTGGATTGACCCAGAGACTCAAACATGGCAACATTTGGAGCCAGGTTTAGGTTTTATTCTATTGTATAGGATTGTTATGAATCAAAATAGATAAAGAAGTAACCTAACAATAACAACAACCAAATTAATCAGATTCTAAATAAAATTATGTTTATTCTTAGTAAGTGGAAACATGCTTAGCATTTCTAATTTGTTTTACCCACAAGATCTAAATTAAGTTTTAATTTACAATGTTTAAACCATTTGATTGATTTATATTTAGGAGCTCATAGATCCATAAAAATTACAAACTTGCCTTTGGAAGAGAATTGTAGTTCCCAGTGACAATAGAATTATATATTGTCTTCTTCAATAAATGTATCTTCAAAGGATAACTTTAGTACCGATATATTTTGCAGTTATAATTTATGTAGCTTTATTTAAAATTTAGAAATATACATTTTAGGTTAATCTTAGTTAACAATGACCACACTTACATATGAATTGCTTATCTCTATACCAAACTCGTTCTGTTTGCTTGAAAATAAAAGGAATACCAGGTGGTATAGCAAGGTTAGCACTTAGTAGTTCAAAGGATAAGAAATTTCTGTTTATGAGGAGCTGATGCGAGGGGCTTAAGTGGAGAAAAAAATGTTTTGAAAATGGTGAGGGCAATGAATGTACAAATGTGCTTTACACAATTGATGTATGTATGGATTGTGATAAGAGTTGTATGAGCCCCTAATAAAATGATTTCAAAAACAACAACAAGCAAACAAAAAACAAAAAAGGTGGAAAAAGAGAAAAAAATTCTGTTTATAAATACATCATTCGATTTCATTTTAAAAGTATTTCCTCCTATACTCTGTAACGAAAAAGTAGTATGCAGTAAAGATCACAAGGGGAAACAGAATATTGTGTATTACATTCAAACCATAGTGGTGAGCCATTAATCTCTATTAATATATTGAATATTGTTTATATGATTATCAGATATGGAATGTGAAACTCAACATAGAAGATCATTTACTTCAAATAATGGTGTCATATTTTTAAGTCTATTAAAATTTTAAATGAATTTTTCTTCTTAATATCCATGATTGATACATTGTAATTTGAAGTACAGTGTCTTGCCTAGGTAATCCCATTTGGAAAGTTGTTTTTTCTTTATCACAATTCTAATTCTTTTTGACTGATTCAATCAGAAGTTCAAAGTGGATGCCATGAAATGCGTGCCTACTGTCATTTCATAATTTTAATAAGTAAAAGGAAAATAAACTAGCTAAGGAAATTGCATCATATATTTCGTCTGATATTGATATGGAGATTTTTAGATAATCTATATTTTAAGGCAGAGATTTTTCAGGGACATATATTGGACTGTGCAACGCTTAAAAACTAAGCAGTCTTACAAAAAAATTAAATGAAAGTCACTGCCATCAAGTAAGTTCCCACTCACAATGGCCCTTTAAAGAAAGAAAACAAACTCACTGCCCCCAAGTCAGTACTGATTCATAGTAGCCCCCCTGTGAGTTACTGAAACGGAACTGTTTATAAGAGTAGAGAGCCCAGTCTTTCTCCTGGTGGTTTTGAGCTGCCAACCAGGCAGATCACAGCCCAACAAGTAATCGCTACACCAACAAGGCTCCTAGGTAAAGAGCTCCCATTTACCTTTCTATAAGGGAATTGAATCAACAGACAAGAAGAGTACAGATAATAATAAGACATATACAGTATTGCATTATATGATGAAAGTATTCACATTTTAAAATGATTCCTGGTGTTATCAGAATTTATTTTCTGAAAATACTAGTAGAAAATATAATGATTTAGTAAAAGTTAAACTATGTACATAAATTAGTTCATTTCACATTTTCTAATAATATTAATTGAAAGGATATTTTAAAGTAGAAATAAATCAGTATTAGAGGAACAGAGTGTTCTAAATATACATACGTAAGATCAAAAGCATAATAGAGACACTGTATAAGGATTATCGCTGGCCTTGATGCTGCCATACATGTCCACGAAACAAATAAATTTATAATAATTGAAGTCACTACCATCGAGTCAATGCTGGCTCATAGTGACTCCCTGTGAACTTCCAAGACTTTAACTTTACGGGAGTAGAAAGTCCAGTTTTTGTCTCGTGGAGCTGCTTGTGGTCTTGAGCTGCCGACATTGAGTGTTACAGGCCAAATGTACTTTTTATTCACTGGAGTTAGCAAATAACGCTGCCTTCTGACTTCAGAAACTATCCTATTTTACCAGTTCTCATTGCTTACTCGCAGGACATTTTGCAAACTATGAAATAAAACACTAAGTTAATATGACTAATAGTCTTCTATGCGTATTAAACTTGTCACTAGCTCAAGCAAGTTACATTATTAAAATCTTGTATCACATTTAACTAGTCCTGGTGGCATAGGGGTTAATGAATTGGGCTGCTAACGGCTAGGCCAGCAGTTAAAAACCACCGACTGCTCCTCTGAAGAAAGACGGGACTTTCTACTATGGAAAGAGTTCCAGTCTCAGAAACTCACAAGGGCAGATTTAACACTACAGGAGCTGACATCCACTTTTTGGCAGTGGTTTTTGTTTGCGTCTTATCTGAATTGAAATCAACTGGAAGGTAGGGTTTGGGGTCATCTATCGATTGATTGATTGTTGTTAGTGCTGTCAAGTTAGTTCCTACTTGTATTGACTCTATGTAAAAATGAACAAAACACTACCTGGCCCTGTGCCAGCACCACAGACAGTGCTATGTTTGATACCATTGCCATAGCCACATAGCCACTGCGTCGATCAATCTCCTTGATAGCCTTCTTTTTCAAGCCTACTTGACCAAGCATGATGTCCTTTGCCCAGGACTAATCTGTCCTGATAACGTGTCTGTAGTACATGAGACAAACTCTTGTCATCCTCTTCTAAGGGATATTCTGGCTGCACTCCTTTCTAGATGGATTTGGTTGTTCTTCTGGCAGTGTTTCAAATATTCTTAAGCAACACTCAAAGTCAAATGCCTCAACTCTTCTGAGGCCTTCCTTATTCATTGGCCGACTTTCACACACACATGAAGTAATTTAATAGACCTTGTCTTGAGTGAGGCACTCCTTAGATTTCAAACGAACAAAGTTGCTCTTCACCACTTTAAGGAGGTCATGTGCAACAGATTTAGCACAATGCAATACATCCTTTGGTGTCTTGACTGCTGCTTCCATGCGCACTGACTGTGTGTCCAAGCAAAATGATCATTTTAAAAGCTTAGATCTCTTTTCCATTTATAATCTTGCTGAGGATTGGTTCAGTTGAAAGGATCTTAGTTTTCTTCACATTGAGTTGCAATCCATATTGAAGGCTGCAATCTTTGATCTTCATTGAGTGCTTCAAGTTCACCCCATTTTCAGCAAGCAGTCCTGTCATCTACATATCACAGGTTGTTAGTAAACCTTCCTCTAATCGAAATGCTGAATTCTTCTTAATATTGTCCAGGTTCTTGGATTATTTGCTCAGCACACAGATTGAGCAAATATGTTGAAGGTATACAACCCTTAGACATAGCTTTCCTGAATTTAAACCATGCAATATTCCATTGTTCTGGTCATATGACTGTCTCTTAGTCCACAAACAGGTTCCATATGAGCATAATGGCATGTTCTAGAATTCCCATTCCTCTCAATGGTATCCATAGTTTGTGATGATCCATACAATCAATTGCATTTGCATAGTCAATAAAACAGAAGTTAGTACATCTTTCTAATATTCTCTGCTTTCAGCCAAGATTTATATGACATTGGTAATGATACCCCTCATGTCATATACTCTTCTGGATCCAGCTTGAATTTCCTATGGCTCCCTGTTAATGTATTGCTGTAACTTTTGTTGAATGATATTTAGCAACATTTTACTTGTATATGATGATAATGATACACACACAGTAATTTTCCCACTCTGTTGGCTCACTCTATTAGTCTGGGTTGACTAGAGAAACAAATTCATCGACACTCATATGTGTACAAGAGATAACTTTATACCAAAAAGTAATTTTATGTTAAGAAAACATCCCAGCCCAGTCCAGATCAAGTCCTTAAGTCCTATATCAGCCCATATGTCCAATACCAATTTATAAATTCCTCTTCAGACTCACACAAGGCATGCAATGTTGCCGAATGCAAGAAGATCACAGGCCAGTGGGTGGAAGGTTTTGTGAATCCAGTGGTGGTGGAAGCATCTCAGTGCTGGTGTGGGTCTCCATGTGGCTCCTCCAGTTCCACAGCTGTGGCCACATCAGTGAGGCTCCATGTGGCTTGTCAGCAGGAAGACAAAGCAGAGAGTGTGTGTGCATGTGTGTTCCACCTCCAGCGACCTATTTATCTCCCTAGCATCTCCAAATGAGGTCATCAAGCTGCAAAATGATTGACAGGCTAAATTCCACCCCTCCACTCTTAATAGTCTCAAGTTGGTACCAGATTATATAAATACCACAAGCGCCTTTCTTTGGAATGTGCACAAATATGAGTCTCTTCCATTTAGTTGACCAGATAGCTAGCTGTCTTCCAAACTTCTAGGTAAATGCTTCCAGTACTTCATCAGCTTGCTGAAACATTTCACTCAGTATTCTGTCAATTCCTGGATCATTGTTTTGTACAAATGCCTTCAGTTCAGCTTGGAATCTTTCTTTTAGTATCATTGTTTCTTGTGATTTTCTCCCTCTCAGAATTCTGATTTGATTGCTCTTGAATGTGGTTTAGGCTCCTCCTGCACCCTCTGCCATTGAGTTCTAACTCACAGTGTCTATAGGACAAACTATAACAGCCCCATTGTTTCCAAGCATGCAAACTGCCACATCTTTTGCCACTGGAGACCACAACACTGGGTAGATTTTCCCTTTAATTTCTCTACAAGGAAAGTTAAGCATTTTTACCAATGGCAGTGTACCCACAAGGGCAACCATCTTCTGAAGTGCACTTTCCCCTCCCAATACAGATGTTGCTCATCCCTACTCTTGATCCAATCTCCAGTAAAGTTCACAAATTATTCTCGTAGGATTGTTTGCCAATTTGGCACAACCAGAGAGCAATGCTCTCTAACAGGAATTAATTGATCTTCACCTCCTCTTGACACTGGTGATCAATCCCATGTGTAGTGAGACCACCCCTCTTGAGGTGGTTTTCAAAGTGTTCAAATGAGGGGGTGATAAATAATTTATGGGAATTAGGTGGATCTTGATCACATGCTGCCCCCATAAATGGTTGAATATCAACCACTTCTTTAATCCTTCCATCTTTTTTGATGTTTTTTGCATGATTTCATATTTTGCCCATAGAATACACTAATATTTTAAGCCAAGGCTTAATCATTTTTTCTTCAGTTCCCTCATCTTCAGATATGCTGTAAGTGTTCTTCCCTGTAGGGTTTCTAATCCCAGTTCTGTGCGAATTCCATTCTAATATTTTATTTTGTCTTCTTGAGCTGCTGTTTGAAAATTTCTATTCAGTTCATTTACATCATCATTTCTTTCATACTTTTATTGAGTTGTCCCTTCATATTATTCAATCCATGTACCACCTGTTCATGTCTATTTAGAATTTATTATATTTTAGCTCGGTTATGCTTACAATTTTGGGGGGAATAAAGTTTGCTGTGGAAATATAAAGTTATAATTGAAGTTATATTCATTTTTGAATTATTAAAATGTTTGTATATCTAGTTAAATACTTGGAAAGGTCTTCAGTTAGATTCTCTAAAAAGCTCTTGGAAAATAAATAATAAATGGAAGCGTCTAAGAACCACAACAGGTCAAAGTGCATACAATATAGTCAGGTGACTGAAAGCAAAAGGGATACTACATATTACAAGGGTTTCACCGTCATTTTTGCATCAAAATTTTACTTATAACCTTGTCAATACATAAAATCGAGAGATATCAAGATCAAATAGCTACTTTTTTTCATTTTGTGAATTACCTACACTCACTATTTTGCTAAATTTTCAGCTAAAAAGAGAGTCAAATTATTTATCTCCTTTAAAATGTGTTATATTTTATTAGTTAGCCTTTCAAAAATGCTTTTGAAGATGAATTACCAGCAAACAGCTTACAAAGTGTGATACCTTCTTAATTACAGAGATGATTCATTATTTGAATGAGCAAAAAAAAATCACTAAATGACAAAACTACTCTTATTTTCTCTCATTTGAAAGTTTTCATGATAATATATTAATCTGCACATATTTGAGGAGGTTCAGTTATTTCTGGGGGAGTATAAACTTAATAAGATCAATGATCATTCATTAAATATTCACATAAATAGTTTTTGTATTAACATATAATTGATAGAAATATATACTTTGTGCCACGCCCAATTTTGCTCAATAACTATACAATTTTTACATATGCAATATGAATGCAAGTGTGCTTACAAAGCTAGCATAAAAAATAGCATACCTAAGAATTAATAGTTTGAAATATTTAATCATTGTAACAGTATTTGAAATACTTCTAGAAATAAATATGGAATGGATAAATTAAGAATATGATATGTTCTTGAATGGGAAGGCACAACCTGATAAAGATGGCAATTCTTCCTAATTCAATGTTAATTTTTTTAGTGATTCCAATAAAAATAGAAATATTTCATTCTAAAGCTAGATTAAATTATTAGAAAATTAATTTGGCCTATCATACTTCTAAGAATATGTATAAATTAAACTGTGATTTTCAGAGAAATTATATAGCACAGCACTTCTTTTGACCAAAGCATCCTAACTCAGTTCACATTACAATTGTTTTTTAGATAACAATAGAACGCTATTACAAATCTCAGGAATACTTTATTAGCATGCAAGTAATACACAGTGTTTCTCTGATTGACAGGATACATAGCAATGGACTAAACGTTTAAGTAAAAATAAACACCTCTGGTCCATGCTTTCAATGTGCTAACAATCAAACTCTACCCAACATACTTACTCTATACTTATATGGGCTAACTACCATGCTTCATTCTTTTCCCATAGATATGCTAGTCAGATGTAATAGAATTCATACAGTAAGGGAAGGAAATAACTTACTCAACAACCACACTTTCATAGAGGGTAAGATTACTTATTTGAGGGCAATTTTATTCCAAAGGTTAAACTGATAAATGTAGCTCAGCACATGACCCGCAACAGAAGACACCTGGCTCACAGCTTGTAACAAGTTTGATGCGTGAGGCTCTTCCACATTTACTGCAATGGTGTTGGAATGAAGCATACGGAAAAGAAGAGACAGCAATACGCTTTTGGCAATAATTTCTCTTTCACAGTTTCTGCCAAGTTTCAAAAAACTGTCATTTATATTTCATAGTTGGATTCATTTCCAAACAAATATAGACTTTCAGCAAAAGTTTCTAAACAACTGTACACATGGAATTAATAACAAGGAAAAGCATTTATCGAGCCAAGTTTTCAATGAAAAAATTCAACAGATAAATGTGAAAGAAAGCCAACAAAAATGATTAAGCCAGAAGCACAGTTTTTAGAGTTGTTTTTATAAAAATAAATATGAATAACAAGGTAGGACTATGTAAACATGCTTGATGTAGCCAATATGGCATGGTATTATACTTTTTAGGAATACACAGATCCATATGTATTTGTAAGAAATAATTTAAAAGGGCATCTGTAACTTCCTTTGTCAAGTGCAGCCAGTTCAGTTGAATTCTGGTAATGCCAAAAATATTTCGGGAATCATTCTTTTGCTTTAAGCATGGGCGAGATTTTGGCTAGTGTTCCAAAGGAAGAAAAACATGATTAGCAAGTTCAAGTATTGTGTTTCAGTTTAGCCTTTTTAGCAGTCAACTACATGTTTATTTAAATAAGAATTTCTATTTATTGGAAACAAAACAGAAATAAAAATGTATAAAACAGCAACAACTATTCTTATTAGATCCTGCTTTATAGTCACATTTACTGAGTTATATCCTTATAATTGGTATTGAATCTAAATCCATTCGTTATGAGCAACATAAATATAGTTGTGTCTACTTTTAAATAGTGCAGATTAAGAAATTCTAGTTTACACTATGGGATTTACACAGTGGGGAGTATATATCCTTAGTATAAGTCAGAAATCATTTGTTATATTATTTTCACACACATTTCAGCTTTGAGGTTGTCTTAATTTACATATAGATACATACATAGGCACATGAATGAACATCGCTGTTGAGATCAGATGAAGAGTGGCTGAAATCAGAGAATACCAAAAAGATGGTTACATATGTTTGCTTAACTGTGTGGATAAAAAACAATTATGGGTAACATTGAGACCTTGGTAGAAAGATTGGGCAGCTTGCCCCATGGTCAAAGTTCCAAACCACTAGCTGCTTCTCTGCACAAAGACTTGGCTTTCTACTCCTGTAAAGAGTTACAGTCTCAGAAACTCACAGGGGCAGTTCTAACCTGTCCTATAAGGTCAAGTTCCATACAGGTGTACAGTAATTCCCCAGATTATAACTATGGATATCTTAATGTTATTTTAATTTGTCCTTAAATTGAAATAATTGAAGCTACCTGTTTCCAGGTAGACTAGAGAAACAAATTCATATCTGTATAAGAAAGATCTTTATATGAAAGAACAATTGAATATTGAGAAAACATCCCAGCCCAGTCCACATCAAGTCCTTAAGTCTGGTATTAGCCCATATGTCCGATACTAATCTGTAAATTCCTCTTCAGACTCATGCAACATATGCAATGATGCTGAGTGCAGGAAGATCACATGCCAGTGGGTGGAAAGTCTTGTATATCCAGTGGTGGTGGAAGCATCTTAGCACTGGCAGGGTTCTCCATGTGGTTCCTTTGGCACTAGAGCTCCTTTTGTAACTCCATGTGTCATGCCAAGAGGAATGTCTCACAGGGAGTGAACGTGTGTGCCGCCTCCAGTGGGCATTTTATCACCTTTGCACCTCCAAATGAGGTCATCAAGCTGAGAAATGATTGACAGGCTAAACCCCACCCCTTCACTCTTAATAATTTCAAATTGACAACAGATTATGTAACTACCACAAAAACCCTGCTCGCAAAACAAAAATAAAAGTTCTTTGTCACAGTTACCTTCACTTGCAGTAAATGCAGCTTTAAAATCATGAAAAAGGTGTTGAGCTTTTCATGCACCGAAGTAAGGATAAATAAGAAATAGACACATCTGTTCGGACTTACCTATAATTTTGACTTAAAACCACATTTAGGCATAGCTCTTGCTTGTAACCTGAGGATTATTTGTATTTATAATAAAATGAGAATAGAATGGCTGAGTGGCATGAATGGGTCTCTAGAGGAAACAGTGATTAGGTATGAAATCATGAGGCATTTTTACCATTTCAGTTCATACCTGGGGCATTTGTTCCAAGAATAAGAGTAGATTTAGTTATGAGATTCTTACCACCAATGGGGTACCTATTTGTCCATATGTCAAATGATCTATTTAAATATAGTCCACCTCATAGTATTAAATTTCTTTACAGTTCAAACTGTAGTTAAAATTGCCTGAAAAATTTATGTTTTATCTCTTGCCAAAATTCTTACCTGGTTTAAAATATGCAGATTATATCAAAAGATAAACACAATGAAATAATGTTTAAGTATCAAAGCATATAATCAGATGGATTCATCTTCTCACTTTTCAACTTGTGCAGATGAAAATCTATCTCCTTACCACACAATTGTAACATTTTTTCTGCATATATAGCTCACAACCATATCTATTTTTTTCTCCTTAGAGGAAGATTGTATATTCAGTGCATTACGTTGTCAATTCCTGGAGGATATAGATTGCATTTCCTTGCCTACTGACATACTGAGCAATTCTATAACCATATAAGCCTAGATTTAAGACTAATTATGTATAGAGTTGAAAATGCAAAGATAGACATATCTGACAACACAGAAGACAAGAAGTCTGAGAAGAAACCCTTACTGGCAGCCTAATCTTACAGTTTAAATGGAATATGCAAATAGTTATGAGGATGCTAGCATTGTAGTTGGATTCATAACTCTACAGTCTACTAAATTGACCTCCTGTTTTAAGAACTAGAAATACCTAAACCACTTGATGGACTGAATAAAATCAAAGGGAAAAAATCACTAAAGCATTAGTACTTGTATTAATATGATAGCAACCCAATTTATTCAAGTGCTGATCAATGCTAAACAATCAGAGGGGTTCATGAATTATATATTTGAAAAGAACCTGGTGCTTTTTAGAGAAATGTCACAAGGTTAACTAACTGGTAGACATGGATTCCCTTGGGCACAATTTTAGTGCTTACTACTCCAGTCTAGGGAAAAACAGCAAAATAGAGCTTGTTTGAAATACATAATGAACTGTTCCCATAAACCTCAACCTTCAAAAGCCATTATACTTGAGAGTGTGATGCTGCAGACAATTACCGGACCTCCATTTGGTTGCCAAAATGAAATCTTGTTACTATGTCTGTTCTTTAACCATGTCTCAGTAATTATTGAAAGCACAATTGTCATAGATTGCCTTGTTAATACAAATGCATTAGCAATTAAAACAGTTTTAAGTGTATTTCCTACTTCAGGGCTCTGAAGTCGGTTTCAAAGCTTTCTGCATTTCTCAGTGGTGCTTACTTTTGAAAAACCAATTTCTGACTCACTCATGTATGGTGAAGCATCTTTAAGTCCCCATTTGAAATCAGAGGACAAAAACCTCTGAAGTGAGATTTGAAATACACATAAATCAAAACTGGTATTTGTCTAGATATTTATAAAAGGCAAAAGCTATTTAAACTACTGATGGTGGTAAGTAAGGAAGACTTAAATAATCAATTAATTCTAAGAATATTTGGAAACCGTTTTCATAAGATGTTTTTAATATGCTGCCCTTCTTATTTCAGAGCTTCCTATTCAGAACTTTTTGAAAAAAATATTATAATTAGCTTGTAATATCCATAATAAAAAGGTGGTAATTTGAACATATTCAATTATTAATACTATCTTTTATACAGGCAATGACAAATTGTGATATATCTACCACCCGCAACTTGTAACAATGCCATATAATCATAATATTTCATTGGCAGTCTGTTGTTTCAAATTTAAGGTTGGAGGTTCATTAAATGAAGTAGCTATGTGACATCACTCACATTATCATCAGTAGCATATTTATATTGATGCTGTTAGGTTCCATCAAATACAACAGAAAAAAACACTGCTTGATCCTGCACTATAATCTTCATCATTGCTATGCTTGAGCCCTTTGTTACAGCCACTGCAGAAACCCAAATCCTTGAGGGCCTTCTGCATTGTTGGTGGGTTTCAAAGGAGCCCTGGTGGTGTAGCATTATGTATTGGGCTGCTAACCAAAAAAGCCACTGTTTGAACCCACTAGCCACTAGCCCCTGTCTGATGAGGCTTTCTGTATCTATAAAGATTTACTGCCCTCGAAACCCACAGGGGCAGTTCTAATCTGTCCTCTAGCATCGATATAAGCCAAAATGGACTTGATGGCAGTGGGCATATTCTTCAAATTTAATGGAGGAGTCTCATAATTTTCTTTATTAAGCTGTATTGTTTCATCTGATGTGTATAGCTATATCACAATTTACAGTTGTGTTACAAATGGTTTATATTTCAAGGCTTAAGATGAAAATTCAATGTGTTTATTTTCTTATGAACTTTACTCACCTCTGAATATCTGACAGGATTGGTCACTGGCCTAATACCAAGAAAGTGTTTTTAGATATTCAGATGAGAAGTTTTCTCATCCCAAAGGTTATTTTCATTCTGATTTTCTTTAGCCTCGATGAAATGATGTCTCTTGGGTTTTAATTTGCTCTATTTTTATTTTGTTAATTTCTTCTCTTGAGGTATCTGAGTACACTAATGCAAAAAGATTATTAAGAGAATAATATATGTATGCAAATATTAAATATGGTAGTACCTTGTAAAACATGACAAATCTCTCCAAATTGATCAGTACTTCCTCAACATAAATAGCCCTAGGAGAGTAGAGGGAAAGAGAGTTCAATTCAGACAGATTTGGAGAAATAAAAATAGATATAAAAAGGCATTGAGGGAGTTTTCACTCTCTTCCTGGTTAAAAACATACTTTGCCCTAGGGAAATCCAGTTACTATCTTTCTACTTCGGCATTCTGATTTGAATGTATAAGTATTCCCCAGATGTCTGATGGTTCCTCCAATCACACATTAGTTAATAAATCGAAACTATCTTTGAGCTTTAGAGCATAATTTCGGGAAAGTGTAATAACCAAAAGTAATTTCTTTCCTTAGAACCCATTTTCTACTTATTTAAAATGAGATTTGTCAGATAATTCAAGGATTAAGTAAATGAACAGATGTTCATATGAATCCCTAATGATTTCCCAGGGCATGGGATCAAGATAATTATGAAAAGGTGAATTTCTTGAATTAAGAATATTGGGTATTTAATCTAAAATACTGACATAATTAATATAATTTTTAAAATGTTATTGGTAACTAAAATAGAGCAGAAAGCCAAAACAGGAGAATTTTCAAAATTTTAAGACAAAATATATGTTATTTTGAATTATAAAACCCAAAGGTTCCATAATTATATAAACTTATTAAATGTTATATTTACTAATATAAAGACAGATTTTATAATGACATGCATGACCTATTTAGATTAAATCAACACAGATAAAATAACTTCAAATTCCCAAGAATTTAGTCAAACTGAAAATCTCACACAGAGAATCGTTGGCCTCCTAAAAGTATCCAAGGAATAACGAGCTTATTTGGACAGTAGTGTTGAGTATTAATTAAGAAATTTTCAAGTACATACTTGGAATATAAAACTATATTTCACGTGTTACACAATGAAAGGGGGAACCGATCACAATGATCTAACTATAATACCCTCCCAGGGGGATGGACAACAAAACAGTGGGTGAAATGAGACATTGGTCAGTGTAAGACATGAAAAAATAATAATAATTTATAAATTATCAAGGTTTCGTGAGGGAGAGAGGGTGGAGGAGGGAAGGGGAAAATGAGGAGCTGATACCAAGGGCTCAAGTAGAAAGAAAATGTTTTGAAAATGATGATGGCAACAAATGTACAAATGTGCTTGACAATGGATGGCTCTATGGATTGTGATGAGTTGTATGAGCACCCAATGAAATGATTTATTAAAAAACATGCCTATTATAAAGTTCTCTATATTTCATAATCCTAATAAATTCATATTTATTAAATATAAAAATGCTTAGATGGCACATTACTTTGGAATTATATTTTTGATCACCTAAACCAAAAAAAAACAAGAAATTCAAATGTGTTTGTAAGTATGAATAAACTGTCACACAAAATAATGATTTCTGTTAAAAAATTATATAAGGCAAGAAATATGTAATTTAGTAACCACATTGAAAAAACAGAAAAAAAGGTTAAATTCATTTTAATTTTATATTTTAAATCCAATATTTCCAAAATATTCTCCTTACAACATTGAATCAATAGAAACATTATCAATAAGATATTCTACAACCCTTTTCCATCAAAGTGACCAAAATCTGATCTGTACATATTTTACACATATAGCCATGAAGTCAATTCCCACACATAATGACCCTATAAGGCAGAGTAGAAGTATTCTGTAGAATTTCAGTAGCTAGAAATCTTTCAGGAAGCAGAAAACCTCTTTCTTTTGGGGAGGTGGGTGCTAACTTATTACCTTGTGAGAAGTAGTCCCAGTGCATAAGTAACCAACTACATCACCGTAGCTCCTTTTTAAAGTTCTCCAACCCACCAAATGCCATTGAGTAAATTTGCGACCCTACATCTGGTTTCCATGGGTGTATATCTTTATGGGGTCAGATGGTCTCATCATTCTAAGGAGCTGCTGGTAGGTTGAAGCTGCAATTCAAAACGTTTTGGCAGGACCACCAGGGATCCTTTTTAAGACCTATATCATATCTCAATTCATACTACCTGTATTTTAAGTACCCTATATCTAAACATGGCTCCCTGGTGGTACTGTGGAATAATCACTGGGCTAATAACTACCAAATCAAGCAAGTCTTTGGAATCTGAAACCTATGTAGGGTCACAATAAGTCTGAATAGACTTAATGGCAATGAGTTTTTTTGTTGTTGGTGTTTGTTTAATATATATACATGTATATGTATGTATATATATATGTGTGTACATATACATATATATACAAATATAATAAGGCAGCTAGTAAATATATGTATATATAGAGATATATTTACTAGCTACCTTATTGGGCAGCATAGACATTGATTATCCCAGAAATAGCATTTTATTTTTGATAGATCTAAGTTAAACTTATGGAGTCCCAATTTTATTGCTATAGAATTTTTTTTTCTATCTTATATAGGTGCTTTGGGGGAAGAAATTGTGTCTGAACATAACAACATTTCTTCTTTAAATTTTAAAACCTCTCTATGACAGATGGTGTAAGTTCTTTGGACTATTTTTCCCCCTTTTACAACACCAGGGTGGGAAAAGAAGAAGAAGAAGAAGAAGAAGAAGAAGAAGAAGAAGAAGAAGAAGAAGAAGAAGAAGAAGAAGAAGAAGAAGAAGAAGAAGAAGAAGAAGAAGAAGAAGAAGAAGAAAACACAACCACATGCCATGGCTGCTTGTATTCTTACTCTGGGATTCTGCCATTACTAAACATTCTGAGCTCAGCTATGTTAAATCTTACTTCTTCTTCCTCCTCCTCCTTCTTCTTTTTTCTTTCTTCTTCTTTTTCTTTTTCTTCTTCTTCTTCCATCCATGGAAAAGAGTTTTTATAGAATGAATTTTGCTAATTTTTTTATTTCAAATGTTTGACTGAATAATAAATACCTTGCAAAAGAGTAGGTGGACATGAAGATGGGTTATTAAATTGAGCAGCAGTACTGAGGGAAGGCTTGTTTGTTTGTTTGTTTTTTAACTCTCATCAATTAGTACTGTGTGCAACAAATAACATTTAACTTACATATAAAAGGAAGCCTATAACAAAATGAAAATTTGACTCAGGTAAGTTTAAAGAAAGTAACCTAAGTTCATTTGTAACTAAAAGTACAGCTCCAAGCAATTATAAAACTAATCTCACCTTTGTGCCATTATATGAGTGTGAAATATAACAACTCTTTCTTTAAAAGTCCTCTGAAATTAAAAAAGAGCACTGGCAACTCTGTCCAGGAAGTGTTGGACTTTTAATGGAAAAGTTGTTGACTCCCATAAACATTTACAGCCTCAGAAATCCTATAATGTACAGGGTCAAGATAAGTTCAAATACACTCATGACAGTGAATGGGAAGGTTATGCAGCAGTCTAGCTTGGGTAGTGCAATCAAGAGATTATCATTTTTCTAGAGGCACAACTACAGTGTATTAGCTAAACCCCAGAGTATTCTTATAATTAGTGTTACATACCTTTCAAATTTAAATGTAAATAAATTACTTAAGTTAAAACTTTTGATCTCTTGGAAATGTTAGTTAATATTATAGTATTTCACTTAAGAGAGATTTTCAGGAATTAATTCAATCTCTATTAACTGAACACTTCTAAATTATCCATAAAACTAGACTATTTTGATGAAAAAAAGTATCTTTATCAACATTGTTGTAACAAGTTGTATAAGTTAAGTAAGCTAAGCAAATGGTATATTTTTTCAAAGATAGCCTTTCTCTTCGAGTGCTGTATGAATACTCCTTTGTAAAGTTGTTATGTTGTTAGTGCCATAAGTCAGCTCTGATCCATAGGAACCCTATGCTCTACAAAACAAAACACGGAGCCCATTGATACAGCCACTGTATCGATCCATTTCATTGAGGGCCCTCTGCTTTCTCCCTGCCCCTCCACTTTACCAAGCATGAGGTCCTTTTCCAGGGACTGGTCTCTCTAAAATATAGCCACATAATGTAAAATAGACTCTTACCATCCTTGCCTCTAAGAGGGCACTCTGATCTTCCTTCTCCTAATACAAATCAAATTGTCCTTTTAGCAATCCATAGTACTCTCAATATTTTTCTCCAGTGCCAACATTCAAATGCATTGTTTGTTCTTCAGTATTCCTTATTCAATGGCCAACATTTATACTTAAGAAGCAATGGAGAATACCATGCCTTGGGTCGGGCAAACCTTAGTCCTTAAAATGACATCCTTGCTCTTCAAAACTCTGAAGAGATCTTGTGCAGCAGATTTACCTAATGCAACTCATCTTTTGATTTCTTGACTGCTCCCTCCATGAGCATTGATTATGGATCCAACCAAGACAAAAATCCTTAACAACTTCCATCTTTTCTCAATTTATCATATTGTTTAGCTACTGGCCCAGTTGTGAGGCTTTTGGTCTTCTATACCTTTTTTTTTTCTTTTCTTTTTTTAAATCATTTTATTAGGGGCTCATACAACT
>NW_022103942.1:14409629-14461879 GCF_000313985.2 Echinops telfairi
CCCCACCTCCCCCTCTCCCATGTCCCCCTGGAACTGTCAGTCCCGTTGTTTTCTCCTCCAGATTGTTCATCCAGGGTCTTCTTTACCTTGAGGTGTAATCCATACTTAAGCTAAAATCTTTGATCTTCATTAACAAGTGTTTCATTTCCTCCCCACTTTCAGCAAGCAAGGTTGTGTCATATGCATATCACGGATTGTAAATAAGCCTTCGCCCTATGCTGATGCTACATTCTGGAACTTCTTCTTCATATAATCCTGCTTCTCTGATGATTTTCTCAGCATACAGATTGAACAAGTATCTTGATAGGCTACAACACTGACACAAACCTTTGCTGATTTTAAACCATGCAGCATTCCCTTATTTTGTTTGGACAACTGCCTCTTGATCCATGTACAATTTTTATCGTGAGCACAGTGAAGTGTCCTAGAATTCCCATTCTTCTCAAGATTATCCACAGTTGATTAGGGTCCAGAGAATCTTCAATGAAACCCAAGTAACCATCTTTCCTGTATTCTCTGCTTTCAGCCAGGATCCACCTTACATCAGCTATGATATCTTTATTCCATGTCCTCTTCTGAAACTGGCCTGAATTTCTGGCAGCTCCCTGTCAATGTACTGCTGCAAATGTTGTTGAATTATTTTAAGCAAAATTTTACTTGTATGATTCAATGATATTGTTCTATAATTTGAGAATTCTGTTGGGTTGTCTTTCTTTGGATTGGGCACAAGTATAGATCTATACCATTCAGTTTGCCAAGTCACTCTCTTCCAAATTTCCTGGCATAGACAAGAGAGTGTTTCTTGTGTTTCTTCTGTTTGCTGAAACATTTCAATTGATATTCAGTCAATTCTTGGAACCTTGTTTATGGCTACTGCATTCAGTGCAGTGTGAATTTCTTCCTTCCAGCATGCTACCTCTTAAAATGGTGGAATGTTGACTAATTTTTTTTGATACAGTTACTCAATTTATTCTTCCCATCTTCTATTGATGTGTCCTGAATCCTTTAATATTTTCTCTGTAGACTTTTAAGTTTGCGACTAGAAGCTTGGATTTTTTCTTGAGTTCTTTTATTTCCAGATATGCTAAGTGTGTCCTTCTCTTTTGGTTTTCTAATTCTAGGTGTTTACACATTTCATTATACTATTTGTCTTTGTCTTCTTGAGCTGACCTTTGAAATTCTCTGTTCAGCTCTTTGATTTCGTCCTTTCTTCCATTTGCTTTAGCTACTCGACGGTATGGAGCATGTTTCAGAGTCTCTTATGACATTCACTTTGAATTTTCCTTCTTTCATATCATTTTAATAACCTTTTGTTTTCTCCAAGAATGATGGTCTTGGTATCCTCCAACAGCTCATCAGATCTGTCTTTAATGTTCAATATGTCAATTCTGTTCCTGAGATGTCCTTGAAATTTAGGTGGGATAGACTCAAGATTGTACTTTGGCTCTCATGGACTTGTTTTAGTTTTTTTCAGCTTTATCCTTAACTTTTTTATGAGCAATTGATAGTCTGTTCCACAGTGGAACAGGCTTAGTAAATCATATGACTTTCTGATTCAAAATGGTCAATATCAGTCTATTTTGGCTCACTAATGCCTATGACATCAGTGTTCATGTGTTCCATTTGATTTCTGATGACTTCCAATATTCCCAGATTCACACTTTGCACATTCAAAATTCTGATTATTAGCAGATTTTTGCAGCTATTTCCCTTTGCCTGGAGTCATAGATGGTCCACTTCCACAGGTTCTAGCTTCCTCATTTCACCATTGTTGACTGCACTGAAAGAAATCAGCTCCTTCTCAGTCACAATTCCAGTGCCCTTGACATTGAGGGACTTTGTAAATTAGTGGTTGTAATGTAGTTTGAAAGTTGTTAGGTGCTGTTGCGTCCATTCTGAGTCAGAGCTTCCCTATTCCAACAGAACGAAACCCCACCTTGTTCTTATGTTTGAGCTCTTTGTTGCATCCACTGTATCAATCCATTTTGTCAAGGGGTTTCCTTTTTCCCACTGACCTCTGTTTTACCAAGCATGTCATTTGTCAGGGACAGATCTCTCCTAATAACATGTCCAAAACACTTGAGACAAAGTGTTACCATCCTTGCTTCTAGGAGCATTCTGGCTGTACTTCTTCCCAGAGAGAATTATTTATTCTTTTGGCAATCTATAGTACTTTCAATGTTCTTTGCCAGTTCCATAATTCAAATGTCTAAATTCTTCTTCAGTCTCCCTTAATCTATGTCCAACTTTCACATGCACATAAAGTTACTGAAAATACAAGGTCTTGAGTCAGCAACATTTTATCCCACAAAGTAACACCCTTGATCCTCAATACTTTAAAGGGATTTTGTGCAACAGATTTACCTAATGCAATGTTAAGATCTCTTGACTACTGTTTCCATGAGCATTGATTGTGGATCCAAGTAAGAAGAAATCCTTAACAACTTCAATATTTTCTCTGGTTATCATTGGTTCAGTTGTGAAGATTTTTATTTTCGTTTCATTAAGTTACAATCCATACTCAAGGCTGCAATCTTTGAGTTTCATCAGCAATTGTGTCAAGTCCTCTTCACTTTCAGCAAGCTAGGTTGTGTCATTTGCCTATCTTGGGTTGCTATTGAGCCTTCTGTTGATCCTGTTACCACCTTCTCCTTCATACTTTGAAATTAGCTAAGGCTATTCATCTTGGGTGGTCCAAATGGCTATCACACTAGTCTACTAACCCAAATCTTGTCGGTTGGAGCCCTACATGGGTCTCAGAAGAAAGCCGGGACAATCTGATTCCAAGAAAACAGCCATTGAAAACCCTAGGCAGGACAATTCTCCTCTGACACACACGAGGTGGCCATGAGTCTGGATTCCAGAGCAACCGGTTTATTCAGTCACTAAAACGGAATCTAAATTTAGTTTTGAAAGGGAAGCCTTATGAGTTTTAAAAGATTGAATGTTTAATACTATAAAATAATGGTTAGATGCACTTTAAGGTTTTGGTTTCAAATCTTTCTTGGCGTAGATATATAAAAAATGTTGTGTAAAGAACCTGCATACATAAAAGCCATGTACTTAAATTTTGCATGTGCTGTATTTTGTATTATTGTACTATTGGATAAAAGTTCTCATATTTAAAATGAAAAAAGTATTATTTTGCTGAAAGTTAACACAATGCAGAGCAAATACTATTTAGCAATGTTTACAAAGTCAAATATTCCTTAATGCATTTCTTATCTCCTTTTTTGACATGGGTATATAGTTTATGTTTAGGTGCATATTTTTACATTTGAATACACCAGTAGGGTGATCCAAGATACTATTTCAATAGATTTGTTTATGAGATGCATTTTCAGCACTTAGGAAATTAAATAATAAATAAAATAAAATATAGTAAATGGAAAACTTCCAGGTTTTACATAAATTTCAGATGACACCTGCCAATTTTGACAGTTCCATTCAACCATATATTTCCTAGATAAATGCATTACTCCTTCCAAGATACCCATTTTTAATATTGCAGTGTTAATTAAGATCATTCATAGTGTTAATATGCTTTAAGCCTTCAGCTATAACTGCAGCCCTGTTATCCAAGCACTACTGTAGTTCTGTTATACTATGTGTTTGTTATAATATATATTTGTTATAATAAATCTTTGAAATGTGTATTCCCTGAAAATCAGTTGTTAATATAAAGCATTAAATAACATAGTATGACAAAACTAGATGTATAGTAATTTCTTGCTTTCCACAAAAGAGCCCCAATAGCATAGTAGGTTATGACTTGGGCTGGTAACTACAAGATCAGGAACTCCAACTGATCAAGCATTCCACAAAATGATACTTCCTGCTTCCATAAAGATTTACAATATCAGAAACCCCAAAGGAGAATTTTACTTTGTCCTATTTGGTTGCTATGAAGCAGAAGTAACTCCATTACTATTTTTCCCTAATTTCTTCTTACAATTACTTCTAGTTCTGAATAACTGTTAACATTAAAACTGAGAAAAATATTTGTTTTTAGTAACATCCAAGAAATACACATATCCATTTCTTTTTCTAGAGTAGAAAAGTTTGTTTTATAGTTTTCTGACAAATATTCAGTACGGTATTGTTTCAGCCAATGACACCAAAGTAAAAGTGTCTTTAAAATTTTAGTAGAAATACATTCGATAAGAATCTAAGGAATCATCTCATTCTATTGATGAGGAAATGAAATTACTTGAATTATGGAGTTCATTTCCTAAGGCCACACGAGTTAAAAGTTATGGTTGTACTACGTGCCATGATTTTAAAATCAAGACACAACATTGGCTGTTTAGATTATTTGGAAAACTGCAAATCTTGATAGTGAATATCAGCTACCTTACTATAAACAGAGTAGTTCTGCTTTCTTACTATGGGTATAAAATATATGGCTTTAAAAACTTAGCTACCAGTTTCCTCCAATGCAGTGAATTAGTTACTATGGCTCTATTAGTCATAATCTTGGTAACTTCCACCTAGAGCCTTTTCGCGATGAGTCTGGCTAACACAAAGTAGGGGAAGATACTGATAAATTATATAGTTCATTTGTGAGTGATTGTTAACAAGATTACTTGTGATTGGAAGCCTAACATGGAAATTAGTCACTTGTGCAACGCTGCTGGCTTTTAAATGAGACCCTCTTCCCTAGTCAGAAGCAGGAAGAAGAGGGGATTTCACTGCAATCAAGAGAGAAGAGCCAGGAATAGAGTGAGTCCTTAGGACACTGAGATCCTCATGCATTAACACCCATTTGATCCAGGCACAGAACTCTGATACACCAGAGAAGCAGCAGAGGAGTGGCAGCACCAAGAACCAGAGCAGGAGGCAGAGTGGTGTGATTTACAGAGTAAAATGGAGCTAGGTTTGCAGACCCATAGAGCTGGACCTGAGTGCATTCAAGCTAAGGTTGATAGGTGGAGTGCCTTCTGGATATTTATCAGCAGAAGTAAAAGAGCTCCTAGCATTGCCTGAGCACAGAAAAGAACAAGCAGCTAAGGTGGCTGAGAAGCCAAGGATTAGAGAAAGGCTTGCTTGCAGGCATGGCTGAGAATAGCCTCCACTGTCCAAATAACTTCACACCAAAAAAAAAAAAAAAATCAACATTTGAATCTCGTTCTTTCTTAACCTCCTCCTTGGGGGGATGGACAACAGAAAAGTGGGTGTAAGATATGACAAAACAATAATAATTTATAAATTATCAAGGGTTCACGGGGGGGGGGGGGCAGAGAGGGAGGGGGAAATGAGGAGCTGATATCAATGGCTCAAGTAGAAAGCAAATGTTTTCAGAATGATGATGGCAACAAACGTATAAATGTGCTTGACACAATGGATACATGTATGGATTTATTAAGAGGTGTATGAACCCTCAATAAAATGATTTCTTTTTAAATCCATAATTGTATTGTCTGTGAGTTCATCGTGATCACTGCCATGAATTTTCATACCCAGCTAAGAATTAAAAGGTGGTTGGATCATAGAAGTATGTCTAGATTCTGGCTCATATCAGCCTTAAGCTGATGCTGCTAGTGATTCAAAGCTGTGAAGTCAGCGAAGGTCAGACACTGAGTTCTGTGTTGGGCTGCGATTCACAAGGTCAGCAGGTCAAAACCAGCAACAGCTCCCAGGAAGGAACATAGGGCTTTTTATTCCAGTAAAGAGTTTCAGTCTCAGAACCCACAGGGGGCAATTCTACCATATTCTATAGGGTCACTATAGGTTGGCATCTATTCCATGACAGTGAGCTTTTGTTTTTGTAAAGAATCCTTGGTAGCAGAGTGGCTTAAGTGTTGATCTGCTCACTGCAAAGTACACAGTTTGAACCCAGGATCTGCTCTACTTTCTACTCCCATAATGATTTACAGCCTCGGGAATGATTTACAGTACTCTGTCCTATAGGATCGCTGTGAGTTGGAATCAACTTGATAAAAATGGGCCTGTTGCCTTTTCTTTCGGTGTATTTTACCAAATAATTTTCTATTCCATGGAAGTACATACAGCAAGTTGACGGTAAGATTCCTTTTGCATTTCATAATGATGGGCATATTGTAGTGGAGAGTTTGGGCTCTTCAGACAAGCAGCAGAGGAGTGACAGGAGCAGCACCAAGAGCCAGAGCAGGAGGCAGAGCGGAGACAATGAGCAGGCAACTTAACACTCCCAAACAAGCCAAATTCTAATATTTAGTGTAGTTCCTTTCTTATTATTTTGCCATATCTAATTTATCACACATAAAATTTCAAATACTTATAATAATATGAGGGAAGTGAGAAAGAAGGTACAGAGGCCATATCTGACTTTGTTCAGTTTCAAGAGGGAGAAAGAGAATCCAACTCCACATGGGAAGAAGGCGAGGGCTGATTGTTACAAGGCAGAAGTCAGATATGCCTCTACCCTCCACCTTAGTTTATCCTATTCTTTCACCGCCTGTCCCTCCTACAGCACTTTATTTCTCTTCTGGGTTCCATAATCAATTTCATTGATCAAAGAGAATTCACAGACAATACTGATAATTATGGGTGCTTATTAGGAATCTAACAGGTCACCACAAATTAGGTTCAGAAAAGACGTGGTCCACAGCAGCACCTCGCCTCTGACAGCAGTCAAGTCTTTCCCTGGTCTTCAGCCTGTCATTTACATGGCCCTTTGTTCTGTGCCTCCATAGGCCAAGAACCCCGCCTGCTGCTCCATCTCACTGCACACCCCCTCTTCTGTGTCTCATCCGCTCCTTTTCTTTGTCCCATGGTCTCTATGTCGCAGCCTCTAGTACTTCTGGATGGTGGCTCTCTGCTTGATGGTCCATCGGTTTGCCCTTCTCTTGCTTCTATGATGGCTCTCTTATAGCCCCGGGAATGCACACCTGATGAATTCCCAGTTGGATTCCTGTGCAGGGAATTTGCATGATCCCACACAGGCCGTGGAACTTAGAGAAATCTGACTAGAAAAACCATATTAAGAAATTTTACTTCACCTCATTAAGCTTCAAAACATCATTGGAAAATTGATTTAAGAAAACAGTGTGCGGAAATGAAATTTTGTTTCCTGCTCAGGAAAAATGCCGAAGAAAATGTTGTGATGTTGAACACAGCTTACAAGGACAGTACTATGGGAAAAACTCAAGTGTGCAAGTTCTTTTCTTGTTTCAAAAAAGTTGAAATGTCGATTGATGACAATTCTTGTTCTTAACATCAATCAAGTTACCAAATGGACAAAAATGTTGACACATCGTACACTTGTGCTTGAAGACTGGCGATGGACCAGTGATGGGGAAATTATCTGGACTATTTGTAGCTAGTTTCAGCAAATTTTAATGGAAGATTTAGGAATGAGAATGGTCACTATGAAATTTGTGCTTTGGGTTCTGACTGACCAGAAAAAAAAGTGCATCACTTGGAAACATACTGTGCTTTGAAAGAACAACTCTAAAGTGACCCAGACATTTTTCCAAGGTCATTGCAGGTGACAAGACATTGTGCTATTCTTAAGCCAGTGGAAGAAGCCACATTCGCTTCCCCCCTCAAAAACTCCTCAAGTTAAATCAAAGATCAAGATGATGCTCTCTATCTCTCTATCTCTCTATCTCTCTATCTATCTCTATATAGAGTGAGGTGGATAGTGCATTTCGAATTTGATCTACCAGGTCAGACTGTTCTTCAAACTTTCTATGTAGAGGTACTGAAAAGATTGTATAACATTGTGTGACAAAAAAAAAAAAAAAAAAAAAAAAAAAAAAAAAAAAAAAAAAAAAAAAAAAAAAAAAAAAAAAAAAAAAAAAAAAAAAAAAAAAAAAAAAAAGGCCTGGTTTGTGGCAGATGGAGGACTGGTTTTGACAACAGGACAATGTACCTGTCATCTCAGTATGCCAGTAATGGGCCCAAAACAACATGTCTGCTCTCTTACCCCACACACCTTACTCATATGATCTCACTCCATGTGGCTTCTTATTGTTTCCATGAATAAAAAGGGATATGAAAGGACAGCGATTTGACAATGTAAAAGAGGTGAAGAAAAAAAAAACGAGGGAGGTGCTCTCAGCTCTACAAACAAATGAGTTATAAAAATGTTTCCAAGAATGAAATTGCATATTTGACAAATGTATTAAATGTAATTGAGAGTGCTTTGAAGGTGATAAGGTTGTTTTGTTAAAAAAAAAAAAGCATAGCTTTGAAAAAAATTCCGATTTGGGGTTCCCTCCTCATATTAAAAAGAGTTGTGCAATCATCACCACAGTCAATTTTAGAGCATTTTCTTATTTCTTATACTGATTACTATTAGCTCCTCATTTTCCTTCAACTTTTCAAGTAAGAAATTGTGTGTCAGACGGGCTTGCAATTTAGCCTTGACCTTGCAACACAACAGACCAGTGACTATGAACAGATGTTTAAATCATTCTCAGTTTCCCCATCAGTAAACAAAAGATAGTAAATAATGTACAAGAGATAATAAACCCTCACAGGATTGTTACAATAACATTGAATAAATGGTGTAAGGTCGTCAGCCTCTCCGAGATTTACTTTTTCTAGTCAAGCCTTTACCATATTTAAGACAACTTAACGGGTTTCAGTTTCTTGGTTGTTATTTGAGCCATCGATTAAATAATAGTCATCCTTTGAGTGATATGCTTTTAGTTCAGATAAAAGTGTAAGTTATTAAGTTAGTCTATAATTTTCAGTATGGTACATATTAGTACTAAACTATATATGTATTATACTGATGATGATTTCTTTTTGTAAGTTTCATCTTCTCAATTAGACTGCAAGTTAACTAGTGAAGTTGTGTGAGTCATAGGTCTATCTTGTAGCCCATAATGATTAGTCATATAATAAATGTTTGATTTATTAACACTTAATGAATCATATATTTGATACCAGTTGCCTACTTCTGTCGCATTTGACATATATCAGTATCTCCTGCCCCCACAAACTTGCATGTGTGGCTTGGGAAGGTGGGGCTGGGCAGGGAACACGTGCAAGTATACCTGAAATACAGGTGTTTCATTTTGTTAACAGGGCTTTTTTTTTTTTTTGTAGTCTCCCCTCTGCTCCCCCAAATCACTCATCTCTATCTCTCACTTGCTCTACCTCTGCTATTGAAATATTTAGTAGCATTAAATATAGATTTCTAGAACCTGAATATCAAACAATTGGAAGGCATTCTTTAGTGTCTTCTTTATCCCATGATGACAAATGACAATGAAGGGAATATTTTTCAACTAAAATAATGGTCTCATTTGACACTTAAATACCAGGTCTAGTATATAAAGTTTGGCTGAAACAGCACCAATAAAAGCAAAAGGTATCAAGTCATGATTTGGAAATATCTATATCAATTTCCTATCATTATTGTAATAATGTATTATACATGCAATGCTTAAATTTACACAAATGCATTACATTTCAGTTCCAGAGATCATAAAACAAAACTGGGTCTTCCTGAGAAAAAATTTAAGATGTTGGTATGGTTGGGTTCCTTTTACAAAGACTCTAGGAAAGAATCTATTTTCTTCCCTTTTCCAGCAGCTTCCTTTCCATCTTCCAAGCAAGCAGTATTGACCCAAGTCTTTCTAAAGCTGCCATCTCTGTTTTTTCCCTCTTCTGTATTTCTTCTACTATAAGGAGCCTTGTGACTATATTGGAACCACTCAGATAGCCAATGGGAATTTTTGTGTTTTAAGGCTAAATGAAGTATAAACTTCATTCTACCTGCTTTCATCAATCTTAATTTTTCTTTACCATGTAACCTAACCCATTAACAGATTTCAGGCATTAGAATTAAGACATGTCTAGTGGGAGAAACATGATGGCATTATTCTGCTTACTATGGTGCCCTTTCCAAAATCATTCATCAGCAACCAGTGCCCACCCATGTACGATGGTTTGTGCTCCCAGGGTCCCGCTCACTGAACCAGTTATGCAAACCAGCACAAGGAGACTAATATCACCCACCTCTAACACCAAATTGTTTGATTGACAACAAATCCCACTCCACATTCCAGCTATGTCTTAGGAAAACTCAGTTTCTCTTCCTAGCTCAGTTTAGAATCCAGTTGCCCACAAAGCTCTTTGCTCTTTCTTCCTCAGCCATTTAGGTCTTGGTGGTAGATACTGGTGGCAAGATAGGTAGTCTATATAATTCAGTCCACTTCTGATCAACTGATCCAAAATCTGTGGTTTTCCTTTCATCCTTGAGATCATAATAAGTGCCAGCCCAGGAGTTCAAATGAATCCCTCCACTTTAGATGTCTTCCTTCTCCTTTGGTACCAATAATTTGGTGGCTCACAGAGATCACACTAGACACTAACCCTGCAATAATAACTTTAATAAATACCAAGGGAAATAAATGAAAATATGCAAAGGGATTTTTTAGTGCAGAGCGAACATGTCGTAATAAAGAACACATTACACTTTCCTGTGAATGGTTACCAACATGAAAACTCTATTGACCCTTCATACAGTATCTAAGCCTCTGATTCATTATTTAATCCATCAATTTTTGAGGAGTGGGTGGAGTACCTACTATTTCTTAAGCACTGTCTACAAATTCTGGGAAAAAGGATTCCTTAATCTATTATAAAGTAGGAGGTATAGTCCTGGTGGTGCTGGTACTGTCAGAAACCCTAGTGTTGTAGTGGGTAAGTGTTGGGAGGTTAACAGCAAGATCAGCAGTTCAAAACCACTGGCTACTCTACTGGTGAAATACGGGGCTTTCTACTCCCTTAACGTTACAGTCTGGGAAAAGAGGTTCAGTTACACTCTGCCCTATAGGGTCACTAGGAGTCAGCATCGACTTGATGGCACTGAGATTGGTTCGTTTTGTTTCGCTGATGCTAGCAGGTAACCATTTGAGTGCTAACCAGAAGATTGGTAACCCATATCCCTCAACCACTCCTTGGGAGAAAGATGATGCTATTTGCTCCTATAAAGACTTAGAGTATTCAAAACCCTATATAGAGTTTCTTTGAGTGAGAAGGGACCCAATGGGAATCCGTGGTTTTTTTTTTAAGACAATAAGCAGTTATTTGATGATAGATATATATCCATAAAGGGGCACATTCTCTATCTCTTCCCGTCCCCACCCCTGTGTGTGTATGTGATTTTAAAAGAGCTACAGTCTGACCAAGATCTCCAGAAATGTAAATATGCAAAGTTACACTTAGTGATTATACCAGTGAAACAGCCATGAAATCTCGTTTTCCCTGTCCTTAACAAATTTCATATTCTCATTCTATTCCTGGTAAGCAGGTGTAGGGGGGGGGGATGAATCAGGCTTAACACAACTCTGAAGAATTAGCATAGTCAGCTGCTCAGATGAGCAAAAGCTTTAATATACAGCCCTGTTAATCGGAAAGTGGTGCTTTGCTATACAACAGAGTGTTACTGTTCCTTTGTATAACTGCTCTCATTCTGCCCAAATCCTCACAACTCATTCATTTGTACTGTTAAAACCCCATTACACTGGTAACCCTGAAAATAGTACAGTATGTCTCAAGAAAATTTACCTAATCTACAATATTTGTAAACATATTTTTAAAGTTGAATTTCAGAAAGTGGAGCACTATAAACAGATTATCTGGACAAGTAAAACTAAAGGAAAAAATAAAGAATCTAAACTCTCTGTACTATTGGGATTTAATTACATTAGATAAAGCATTTCTAAATATTTTTACAACATGGGTAGATCCGTTGCTTAAACTGAAATACTGTAAAGATGCCAAGTCTTCCAGCATGTTCTTTAAAAAAGAAAATAAAGACCTTACACTTTAATTTTCAGGAAATTGTAGGCAAATTTTTTCATAAGTGACTATAATTATGTTGAGAGCATTAATTATGTTGAGAGCATTTCAATGTTTATATATATATAATACATGCATATTTCTGTTCAAGCACCACATGGGAATATTAAACTAAATTTAAAGCATGTGCAGGAGCAAGCCACAATAGTTTCAATAATCTGTTGAGTCCATAGGGAAATACTAGTGAACTTTGTTTCCAGGAATAAGAATAGTGCTAATGCTAATAGCAATAATAACATTTATAATGCACTAGGAGGCTTCAGTTATGACAGTTCATATATGATCACAAAGAGCATTTCAATAATTTTACTACAATAATGAACAGATTGTTAAATAATTATTTAGATTTTTGGAAACCAAAAATTCTCACAGAAATTGAGCTAGTGGAGAATTTGCTAAAATGGAAATATTTAGTTTCAACTTTTAGTTTGTTTCCCTCAAGAAGTTAGCATTGACATTTCCTTATAGGTTTCTAATTTTTTAGGAGTTTTGTAGTATATAATAAAATGAAATTCCTGTGTCTTTTGTGTTTACTTCATAATTTCTTTTGTTCACTACCTCCCTAATTTCCTCCTTTTTTGAGACATTTAAAATAAATATCCAAAAGGAATAAATAGTTCTATGGACACAATGAGAAATCTCTCAATGAGAATATATTGATTGGGATTGTGTCAGCATTATAGAAGAATAAGGAAAGCAATATTGTCACTAGGCTTCCAGCTCCTAGATACATGGGTTAATTCTAAACAAAATGTGTTGAAACATATCTTTGTGATCAGTGATGGCTGCAGTCAAGTTCTCTCAATAATGCTCTTGTCTTAAATTTTTGAACCCAAACCAAGAATCCCACTGCCATCCAGTCAATTCCAACTCAGTGAACCTATGGAACTCCATAGGGTTTACAAGACTGTAAATCTTTTGGTAGCAGATAGCCTCATCTTTTTCCTGCAGAGCAGCTAGTAGATTGGAACCCTTGACTTTGGGTTAGCAGCCCGATGTTTAACTCAAGGCACCACTAGAGTTCCATAAAGTCTTATTAGAATGCCTGAGATTATATACATATACATATATATATATATATATATATATATAGAGAGAGAGAGAGAGAGAGAGAGAGAGAGAGAGAGAGAGAGATGTCAAAAGAGTGGCTTCTGTGGGGATGTACTGGACTGAAACTTGATTGAGAAATCCATTCTGAAGGCCAGAGTGACGGTTCTCTGGAATTGCATGATTCTCTCAAAGGACAAAGAAGGATCATCGTGCAGCTTTAATAGGAAGAAGTCTTTAAAAAGTAGAAAACTGCATTAAAGAGGAAAATCCCAGGAAAATTGAGCTGAGGATTTGTTTTCCCTTATCAGGACTATGCGCCTGCTGATTCTTCAAGGGCAGCGAGGGCTTTCCTATTAGATATTCATGGTGGAATCCTTACTCCATCCATTCTACTTCAAAGAGCAAGGCACTCGCCATATTAAAAAAAATACTCTTTACATGAAGAGAAAAGCATACAAACACATGATGATTACGCCCTCAGAGAATGACAGGAATGCCCTTTACTCAGATAGATGCAAAACCTTATCGTGCTACTGAAAAGCAACATCTAGTAAAACTGATACAAGTGAGACCAAACTATGCAAACACAGAGCACAGAGCAATCAAAATGTAGGACATAAAGCCAAGCATTGGTGAGGACTCTTATGTACACTGTTTACTTCTGGAGGTCTAGGCATTGAACTTCTAACAACTTCTAACAACAGGCATTGAAAGGAAATGAACAATCATCAGCCACAGCTCTCCTGGGCCTTACCTGGGACACTGGTAATGACTTCTCTAAATTGAGCCACTTGTTGCAACAGGCTAACTAGGCATTGAGATGAGAAGAGCAGTCGGCAAAGAAAGCTTGGTTTGGGATTATTTTCTATTCTCTTCCTACATCCTGATTGCTGTGGAGTAAACTAGACATTGAGATAAGAGCAGTCAGCAGTGGCAACTTGTCCAAGTCTCTTCCTGTCTTTTACTGAGTCATGCCTCCAAGTGACATTCTCTAGAAGCACTGATGGGGACTGCTCACTGCATCCTATGGCCTGAGACTGATACATGTTTCATCAAACACACTACCAAGCCGTCTTCCTGACCTTCAATCAAATTATTGGACTTTGCGTATCCTCTTATCTATGTTTTCCATTTGCGATAGTTTTTATTTACCTTTGTAATACTGTTTGTATGTTACACTCATGCAATACTTTGAGCATAACCCTTGGTTTATTGAGACAATTGAAAATTATAATTGAATTAATGTGTTATTCTCTCCAATAAACTTGACATTGTGGAAAGACACAATTGAGTGTGTCTGAAGTGTCATTACATCCAGTGGCTCCCTTTGGGTGTGCTCATTACCTACATTCCTGATTTTGTTCCTTAAGGCTAATTGTTATTTACAAAAATCAAAGAATATTTAAAAGGGACATAAATAGTCTTAAGGATGTCCAAACTGCTGTTTGGGCATGATGTAAATCTAAGAACTTTGAATTCTTCAGGAAAAGTTAGAGAGAAGGAAACATTGCTTTCAGCTATCCTCCTGGATAGAATTGTTGAAAAACCCTGGCTTTACACTGTGATACTTTTATTTAAAAAACGTTTCTATTACACCTTTATCTAACGACATTTTTGTACTTATTCTAGCACATTGATTAATCTAAAGGGTAATACATTTCATAAAGGGGACACTGCTAAGATCACAATTAAAGAAAATTAAGTCTAGCAAGTGGAAACAATGTTACAAACACCACTTAATGATTCAACAATAGAGTAAAAGCTAGTTATTATTTCTTACTTTTCTTCTGTACTGAAATCCATCCTACAGGCATAAACTGTTTGTCGCTTATACATAATTCATATTGAGGCGGCTATGGAAAAAATTAAAGTTTGCTGTGATTTTTAGGTTGACTTACCTCTGTCTTTAATAATACTATCTAAACTTTAATTTTAGCTATGTGGAAAAACTATTGCTATGTTTTAAGATACATATATGATGTTAATATATGACATTGATATGTGTGAATATGTGTATATGATGAAGTAAAAAAACTGAATAGAAAATTTCAGAGGGCAGCTCAAGAGACAAAGAAAAGCACTATAATGAAATGTGCATCAAAGACAAGAGTTCGAAAACCAAAAAAGAAGAAAATGTTCAGCGTGTCTTAAAATGAAAGAACTCAAGAAAAAAATCAAACCTCAAGTTTCAATATTGAAATAATCCATGGATGAAATATTGAACAACACAGGAATCATCAAAAGAAAACGGAAGAAATACACAATCACTATAAAAAAATAACAAGTGGACATTTTACCATTTCCGGAGGTAGCATATGCTCAGCATCCAATGGTAATGAGGGTAAAAGTTCAAGCAGCACTTCTGAAAAGCATTAGCCGCAAACAAGCGTCCAGGAATTGATGGAATATCAACTGAAATGTTTCAGCAAGCTGAAAAAAATACTGGAACTACTCATCTATGCCAGGAAATTTGGAAGACAGCCGCTTTGCCAACTAACGGGAAGAGACGGGAAGATATCCAACTGACAGGAAGATATACACATTTGTACCCATTCCAAAGGAATGCTCAAGTTATAGAACAATATCATAGATATCACTGGCAAGTAAAACAATGCTGAAAATCTGTTGCAGCAGTACATTGACAGGGAACTGCCAGAGGTTCCGGCTAGATTTGTAAGAGGACATGGAACCAGAGATATTATAGCTAATGTCACATCTTGACTGAAAGCAGAGACTACCAGAAAGACGTTTGCTTGTGTTTCATTGAGTTTTAGAAGGCATTTGACTGTGTGGAATATAACAAACTATGGATAACCTCGAGAAGAATTGGAATTCCATAACACTGTATTGTGCTTATGAAGAATTTGTACATGAATCAAGATCAGTTGTGAGAATAGAACAGGGGAACACTGCACCTTTAAATCAGGAAAGGTGTGCATCAGGGTTACATGCTTTCACCATACTTATTCAGCCTATATGCTGAGCAAATCATCAGAGCAACTGGACTGCATGAAGAAGAATGTGGCATCAGGGTTGGAGGAAGATTTATCATCGATACGCAAAGGCATGATTTGTTTGTTGAAAGTAAGAAGGCCTTGAAGCGCTTGCATTTGAAGATCAAGGATATCAGCCGTCAGTAAGGTTTACAACTCAATGTATAGAAGACCAAAATCCTCACAATTAAACCAATAAGTAACATCACGAAAAGCTTGAAGTTGTCAAGGGTCTCTTGACTTCTGCTCCCATTAGAATTGATTATGGATCCAAGCAAGAGGAAAACCTTGACAACTTTAATCTTGTATCTGTTTGCTATGGTCCAGTGATACAAATACTCTTTACTTACAGCAAGCATGGTTGTATTAATGGCATATCAAAGAATGTTAGTAAACCTTCCTCCAATCTGAATGCCAACACATTTTTATATAGCACAGCTTCCCTCATTATTTGCTCAGCATAAAGATTAAATAAGTATTGGTAAGAGGATGCAACCCTGACCATGCAATAATCCCTTGTTTTCTTCACAAAACTGCCGCTTGATCCCTGGACAGGACCCACATGAACACAATGAAGTTTTCTAGAATTTCCTTTCTTCTCAATACTGTCCATTGCTTGTTATGGTCCATGTAGTTGAATACCTTTGTAGTGTCAAAACACAAGTAAAACTCTTTGTAGTATTCTCTGCTCCAATCTAGGATCCATCTGACGTCAGAAATGATATCTCTTATTCCATGCTTTCTTCTGAATTCAGCGTAAATCTCTGGCAGCTCTCTGTTAATGTACTGCTGCAAGCGTTGCTGAATGATTTTCAGTAAAATTTTACTTGCATTTAATATCAATTATACTATTCTTTAATTTGCATATCTCTTGGATCACCTTTTTTTAGAATGGGTACAAATAGGGACCTCTTCCAGTCAATTGGCCAACTAACTGTCTTCCAAATTTCTTGACATAGACATGTTAGTGCTTCCAGTGCTTTCTCAGCTTGTTGCAACATTTCACTTGGTATTCCATCATTCCTGGAGCCTTGTTTTTGCCTCAAGCGTTGAGCTCTACTTGCACTTCTTCCTTCAGTGCCATTGGTGGTTGCCCATGTTTAGCTCTAGGGATGTTTGAATATTGACTAGTTCTTTATGGTGCAGTGATTGTTTGTATTCTTTACATCTTCTTGTGATGCCTCTTGCACCATTGAATATTTTTCCCAGTGTCATTCAATGTTGCAAGTTGAGATTTGATTTTTTTTTCAGTTCTTTCAGTTTAAGATACACGAAGCATGTTCTTACTTTTTGGTTTTCTAACTTTAGGTCTTCGTACATTTATAATACTTAATTTGTCTTCTGGAGCTGATTTGAAATTGTCTGTTCAGCTCTTTTACTTCCTCATTTCTTCCATTTGCTTTATTAAGTATGTTTCAGAATCTCTTCTGACCTTCAATTTGAATGGTTCTTTACCTTTTCTGTCTTTTTAATGATCTTTTGCTTTCTTCCTGCATGATGTTCTTGCTGTCCTCCCACAGCTCATCAGGCCTTCTGTCATTAGTGTACAAGGCATGAAATGTATTCTTAAGTTGTTCAGGACATTCAGGTGGGATATTCTCAGAGTTGTATTTTGTCTTTTGTGGATTTGTTTTAACATTTTGTTCATGACAGGTGTTAATAGGTTTAGTGTATAAATGATGAGTGAAAATATGTATGTTAGAAATTATAGATGGTACGCCTAATTTTAAATCTCAATGTTATAAAATTTAGGGGGATTTTATAAAACTATAGCTAACATTTCAAGCGAAAATAACTTCATTAAATATGCAGACTCCTAAAAGATTTTTAACATACACTTCCAGAATACTAGGTAAAACTCAATGTCTAGGAGATTTTTTGAACATGCAAAGATTTTTGGATGCAGGAAGGAGAAGAAATAGAGGATCTAGAAATTTTCTGCAAACCCAGGTGAGGAAATGTTCATTTTATTTCTTTTATGTATTTAGCTCAGAATGCTCTGCTAAGTTGCAAGGGGAACCCCCCCAAAAAAACCCAAATGTAATGAAAATAAATTACTCCAATTATGTTTTACTGATTTAATTTAATGTAATGCAATTTGAGAAATTTGCATATTTGGTGAGGGACCATTAGTCCCACAAAAGCTGTGGAGCTTCAGTTATTTTTCCACATTTGATGCCATTCTGCCTTCATCACACTGATCCGTTTAACATTTCTGCTCCACAATATGAGCATCAAAATCTGATTTTAGTAAAATTCCACAGAGCAAGCTCTTAATTGATCTCTGATCTCATTGCAAACTATAGCTGAGTCTTTTTCTTCTATTTCTGGGTGATAAAAATTAACTTTTCACTGCATTACACTAGGAATAATCTCTCAGTTGGGCCCATCCTCATTTGATTATGATAATTACAGAGAATTGCTGCAGTCCTTCACTGGTTTTCTCTTGGACACAGGCAGAATGCTAGGAAAATAATTTAAATAAAATGATGCATGACCTCTTTAGAGACAATAAACCTGCTGCCACGGTAACAATGTTTAGGCTAGAAGCTAACATATTTCTTTGCATAAGATTCTTCTCTCTTTCAACCCTTTTTTTATTACAAGTGTTTCTAACATCTCCTATGCCCATTCAGAGAAATAATTGCAGTCTGAAGGATGGCACATGGATGTCTTCCAAATGAATTCATTTCACTGTTTTTTCACTCCCCAAGCAAGTATAGTACAAATAAGAAATTCCCCTTACTTTCCATGACTTTCTGATTGTAGACAATGTATCAGATATGCCTTTGTACAACACTGTCTGGTAAAATGGAAAGAAAAGGGGATGTCGAAAAGTCCATACATTTAAGATGAAGGTTTGTGCTTCTGAAATACATATTTTGGAGAAATGTATTTTCAAATTCTCAAGTTCCATTTTGAAAGTGATAACCACACACACAATATTTAGGTGAATCTTAGTAAGATTTTAAATGAAGTTGAAAATTTCGAGTTCTTTTAAATACATTTTATGTTTCTGAATGAATTAAGCAAAAACAAAGAAAAAATAGCCATTGGACAGAAACTTTATTTTAATTCAATATACTGAATATCCCAATGTATGGTTTATTCATTCAAATGCAAATCGTATACAAAGTATTTACCAAGGATAGGTCCAATCAAATCAGTGTTTCTCTAAGTAGAGTCCAAGACATATACATCTGCATCTAAAGATGCTTGTTGTGGTGGTGTCCAGTCATTTCTGACTCATAGAGACACTATGTATAACAAACAGAAGGAAACGTTGCCTAGTCTTGTGCCATTCTCACAATTGTTATTACGTTGGAAACCATTGCTACAGACACTGTGTTAATGCATGTCCTTGAGGGTCTTTTTCTTTTTTGTTGCCCTTTTTCAAGGGAGCTTGGGTACTCATGGAAAATTAATTTTCCTGAACTGCATCTCTGAGCTACCAAATATCGATAGCTGGGTGTGGAGCCATGGAACCTATGTGTTATGTAGTATTCCTTTTTTTTTTTTAACACTAATCTTTGAAACATGTGGTGACCTAGGAAAATATAATAGCTAGTTATTATATAATTTCAGCTTAGTATTAAGTCTACACATAAAACAGAGAAAACATGTTCAAGGATCTTTGAATACAGAATCCAAAATTATGCCTCTGTATAAGTATTGCATAAAGCAGAATTATTCTCATGCATACATTGTATAGCATATGCATACATCAGTATTTATCATGGATTTTACCTATAGTCTTTGAGTCAATAGCTCTAGAGAAAGAATTTAGAAAGTTGGCTAATCTAGGTAAGTTTCACTACTATTAGGTGATATACACATTGATTTTAAATCCATGGTAGACAGAATTGAGAGTGAAGGGAGATATCAATAAATCAAAACACGAAAAGATAAAATAAAAGTAATTTATATAAATATAGATAATAATATTTCATCTTCAATTAAAAGCTTATTTATTAAAGTTAAATATAGCGTATGAAGAAATTTCAGTGAACCATTATGTGAAAAAAATATATTGACTATTGAAAATTGAATGGATTATCTATGGCTTTTGTGGTCAATAGGTGAATAAATAGAACTGTTTGAATTTAACCAAAAACATCTAAGGTAGTGGAAATGGGGACTGAATACACTAAGAAATGTTGTTATCTTATTTAAGATATATTCCCCCAACTCACAGCAGTCAAGTCAATACGGACTTGTAGTGACCCTAGATAGGTTTTCCAAGATGGTAAGTTTATTCTTGTGCATAGATTGGTTTGATACAATGACCTTGTGGTAAAAAAAAAATCAAACATTTACTTGACAGAAGCACCAGGGATTTTGAAACTAGATCAGAATGTACAAGAAGACATGTTGCTATCTAGTGACCCTATGTACAACAGAGCAAAACTCTGCCCTGTCCTGTGCCATCCTCACAATGGTTGTTATGCTTGAGCCCATTGCTATAACCATAGTGTTTCCCTTTTCCTCTTTAGTTCTGGATGTAAATTATGTTCATGAACATTTCTTGGAAAAGAAACCCAACTTTACAGCTACAAATTTTACTTTCTATCTCAAACTAAATGATGTCTATGAATCTTACATCAGTTTAACTGCATTTTATGGGAATGCAGAAAGTTGGCAATGTCCAACAGCATAGTTTGCTTTTAAAATACATTTCATTATAGAAATATTACAACTAACTGAAACAAGAGAAAGTGTATAATACAAAGTAGCACTATTGGAAAAAGGAAACAGAAATAAGTGGTTCTTGATGTGGATCCAAGAAGCACCTGAATCAATATTTTCTTTTAATATGCTATGCAGGTTATTCTAATCCAGGTTATTATAGTATCATACTTTTGGAAGCATAATGAATGGAAATCAAGTACCTTCCATTAAATAGGTATAAATTACTCATCAAAATGAAATAAATGAATCAGTGAAACACAGTGAACATTAAAGTGTATTCTATTGTAGACATGAAGTACTTGGACAGCACCTTAGAGTTGTCCCATGACATTTAGATTCCACTTTTATCCTACTTTGAAAATTCCACATTGCACTCCTTTGCCAAAATTCCAAAATAGGTTCAAATTCTACTCCAGTCATCCAAATGTTTTCATCTACACAACAATCTTCTCTAAACTGAATTTGAAATTTCCATCACCACTGAGACTGTCTCCCACCTCTAGGCTCCTGTTGTACTTAATATCGACCCTCTGGAGACTAGGAGAATAATCATCAGATACTTGATGTTCTCATAATCTGTCCAAGAAAAAGTCAATTGCCCTTCCATTACCTTTAGAATTGCGCTGCATATATTTAGAAAATTAGGCTTTTTATAATGGTTGCAACATGGCTAATCCAGCCTATTTTATCCTTAGCACATTTACCACTTACTGTATTAGATATCCAATGAAAAATGTAACTCTTACTTTCAGCAGGAGTTCAAAGTAAAAGAATCATTTTATTCACTGCTTAAATGAAAAACATTGCCAACTTTATTATCAGAAATATAGAGTCTATCTGGTCCTGTATTACTTCTTCGGTATGGTTTTAATTCTGAAGAATTTCTGGTTATTGATCTCACATCAAGAATTATATTTTATTAAGTCAAAGAACATTTAACACCTAAAAATTTTCAGTAAACGTTGTATTATACATTTTTAAGCCATTACCCTTATGCTTGACTGACAGTATAATATCCTTTGTTACGCTAACATCTACAGTTGATACTTACTCCACTTAGACTCTGTAGATATAGATACACACACACACAATAAATTGATTTTAAAGGAAATATAAATATTTAAACAGTTATAATTTTAGTATGCCTATAGAGGATTGTGGTGAAGTTACATCATTTGGTATGGCTCTTCTAGCCAGTTTTTGAAAAGAAGTGGGATCATGCAAATAAGATTTGTGAAATTCAAACAGGGATTGGTCGATTTTTCACTTCTGGGATTTATATTTAGCCATCTCAGAAGCAGGAATGATATTCCGAAGATGGATCTGTGATGCAAGAAGATCAGAAAGATGTGGTGAAATAGTGATGGAAACAGAATCCAGAGCCACAGTATGAGAAAGCCAGAGTCCAAGGAGCAGGTAAATATGAATGCCTTGGGGCAAGAAGCTCGCTTATTGGACATTTATCAGCAGCATTAAAGGAACTGTATAACACTTACCTGAGTAGAAAAGAGGCCAAGAAACCATGTAGCTTAAAGGTCAAGGACCAAAGAAATCATGCATGTTGGTCTAAGAAGAGGTAATAAGGACCAAAGAACTATACCCTTAACACTTGGGATCCTGAATTATAACCCGTTAAACTTCCCTAATAAGCCTCATAATCATCAGTATTATTTGAAGTTTTTTTCTGTATGACCACTGCAATGGATTATTGAACTCAGCAAAGAAATAAGGGGTGTCTTAGAAGAGGTGGTTGGTGCCAGTTGAGTATACGGAAAAAAAATGGATGGTGGAGACAGATCTGACCTTTGCCTCATCTGAATCAACCTTAGGCTGATGCTGATGTGATTTTCTTCCTTCCGCCCTTGTGAAACTAGAGGAGTTTGATATCACTGGCATGATATTTTTACAGGGTTCAAAGTCTGAACATAGAAATGACTAAAGTAACAATTACTTTGATAATGCTTGGAAAAGTAAACAAGACAGTAAACAATAGCAGCAGTGCCAGGTTTTTGGGAGCAATTGTCCTAATTAGCATTAAAAAATAACTTCAGTTTCATGTGTGAATGACTAATATAAGCAATATTAGGGATTATATTAGAGGAAATGGAATCCAATATATTTCTCTAAGAACAGTAAGCTTACATTAGTTTCTACTAATTATACTTTTTCAGTGCAGGTGTATAGTAAATTAAATGTATCCATAATCAGAATTAAAAATTAAGTTCATAATCAGCAAGTTAGGAAAATTAAGTTTTCTCTTTTTGTGTAAATCTCCAGATATACTTCTGATATGAGGTGAGAGGAAAATTGTTTCTAGAATGCTCAGAATTTTAATTGGCAATACAATAATGAAGAAATAGGGGTACACTTCCATGTATGTAACTAAATTTATTGCTAAAAACACACTCAAAAATAAAGTAAAGCACGTTCTGAGGTTAAATGAATTGTTCCTGACCATGGCAAATGACGAACCAAGGCTAGACGCATAGCCTTACAGAGGCGTCAACCTGTATTCATATTTCTTAGCAGCATGAAGCATTTCAGGTTGTTTCCTTTCTACTAAATATTTTCAGAATTAATCTAAAATTAGCATTATAGTACTATTTCAGGAGAATTTCATTAAAAATTTCGTTTTCCTATCAATATTATTTCTTCCTGCTACTCAAAAATTAAGAAACTGAAGCTCAGAAAAGCTAAACATAATATCTAAGATAAGGTGGATACCCAAACTTTGGTTTTCTCAACTATTCTTTCTGTAGCATTAAAGCAATATAGATATCAGAATGGGTGATAATTACTTTCTCTGGGTTTTACTCCAAACTCACTAAGTGACAACAACTAAAAAAGGCTATTGGGACTTGTCCTAATGACTCTCTTAGTGGTTTTCCAATTTGCCTACCTATTATAATCACTTGGGGACCATCAGTATCTTTTTCATACTCTCTACATGATTCAATGTCCAGCCAAAGTTGAGAATCACTATTGTAGACACAAAGGCAATGTGTCTTCCCTAAATAGATTATTCCCTTCCCCACTATTTTATATAAGAAACGAAGATATTTTTTCACTTAAGTAATTTAAGAACACATTTGGAATCACAAAATAATAAGGAACCTTAAGATGGAGCCCTGGTGGCATAGTGGTGAAAGCACTCAGTTGCTGGTCTAAAGAATGGCAGTTTGAATCTAGAAGCCACTTTATGGGAGAAAGATGTGGCAGTCTGCTTCCATAAGTTTTTATAGACTTAGAGACTCTATGGGGCAATTTACCATGTTCTAAAGTGCCACTAATAGTCAGAATTGATCTAGTCCATTGGTTCTCAATATTGGATACTTATTTGAAAAGCACTCATGACCATTCGAGATCTATAAATCAAAATATCTGGCTGTGAGATGTGAGCATCAATATTTCCTAAAATTTGCCCTATTGATTCTCCTGTGTAGCCAGACTTGATAACCATTAAATGAGCTGCTCAAGAAGTTGTGTCAATGGACATAAAGCTATTTTCTCTGGAAGGTAAAGCTGACCTAGGTAAGTTGAATTAATAGGCTTTTTCTCTAGAACACTAATGTACTGCCAGAGTAGAGGAGCAGTGAAAAAGAGGAAGACCCTCGATACTATGGAGTGATACAGTGACTCTAACAAAGGGCTCAAATACATGCACAATTGTGAGGAAGGCACAGGAACTGACAGTTTTGCTGAGTCAAAACCATCTTGGCAGCATTTAACAACAATAGGAATGTCTTTCTTTTAAAAAGCAATTTAAGTGCTTCACACTATTTTAACCTCAGGCATTGGCACTTCTAACACATTAATTGAATCTAAGAATAGATACTTGGAAGACAGTTTTAAAAGTAACATGAATTTAAATAAGCATTATGAGTATTTATAACACATCTATTATCAACCATAGTATTATGAATGCATTTAGAGAGAGAAAAGGAAGAAGTCTAAATTGTGCTAACATCATTGCTGAAAATAAGGCTCCAAAGAAAGATGTAATACGAATTGAGATATTTCAACATATGGATGCAATGATGGAAATGCTCTCATTTATGCCAAGAATTTTAAAATAAGAAAAAAGAAAGAAATCTAGAAAGTAGCTACTAGACTAATCAACTACACACTTTCCAAAAATATATAATCCAACAAAATGTGAAAAGCATCAAACAATATTATTACTATCACGCCAAAAATGTTAAAATGTGCTAAAAAATTAAAAACAGTTGTAGTAGTACATGTACGGAAAACTGATATTCAAGAGGTATGTAGAAGAGGATCTAGAACTAGTGAAATTGTTGTCTATGTCAGATGGATCAAGGCTGAAGGCAGAGAATAGATTCACCCATATTTTATTGACTTTTCAGTCCTATTTGACTATGCAGAGTATAGTATTTGACTATGCAGAGTATAACAAATTATGAGTAACATGGCAAAGAATGAGGATTCCAGAACACATAATTGTGCTCATGCAGCACGTATACAGAGACTGAGACATTCAACCAGAATAAGGAAATAGTACTTGGTTTAAAATCAGGAAAGGTGTGTTTCAAAGTTGTATCTTTTCACAATATTTATTCAATTATATGCTGAACAAATTATTTGAGAAAATGGATTGTATGACAAAGAATGTGACATCAGGATTTGAGGAATACTAAATAACAATCTACAATACACAGATGACACAATCTTGCCTACTGAAAGAGAAGAAAATCAGACTCAAGCTCTCTACATGGATTGACTCCAGCATAATACAGACATCCTTATAACTGGACATATAAGCAACAGGATAACAAACAAAGAAAATATTGACATTGTCAAGTACTTCATTTTGCTTGGATCCACAATCAACACCTATGCAAGCCGCTGTCAGGAAATGAAATGATGCACTGAGAAAATCGACTGCAAATACATCGTTAAAATGTTCGAAGCTAAAGAGCACCTGACTCAATTTTTTCATATGCTTTGAAATCTTGACAATAAATTAGGAAGACAGAAGAAAATATTATGGTTTTGAACTATGGTATTGACAAGGAATATTAAATACACCATGAACTGACAAAAGAATGAATAAATGCATCTTCGAAGAAGTTACAGCGAGGACGTTCCTTACAAGCTAAGATGGTGAGACTTTGTCTTATGTTTATTGGACATGCTACCAGTCCTTGGAGAAGGACATCATGCGCGCTAAAGTAGAGGGTCAGTGGAAAAGCGTAAGACCTTGGACAAGATGGATTGGCATAGTGGACTCAAGTATAGCAATAACTGTGAGGATGGCACAAGACCTGGCAGTGTTACATTGAATTGTTCATAGGTTCACTAGGAATCAGAAGTAACTTAGGGGCATATTACAACAATTTCCCTCCACATCTGCAATGATCTCATGTGCATTTGTTAATAACTATCCTTATCAAACTTTAAATAAATGTGTAATATACCTCTTGAAAATTCGTAGCATTTCAACATTTTTCTCTGATCTAAATACATAACATAGTCATATATTTTTTTCAATTTTAGTTCTGAAGCCTAACAATAGGCTGAGGAGCTCTAAAGCGAATTATTATCCTTTTACAATGAATTTCTAAATGGCTTTTTACAGAAAATGTGTTTACTCTACACCACCTTCAACACAAAGCATGGATTATTCCGTTTAGAAGTTTAAATAGACATTTACTTTACATAAAATTCTGTCTTTATTGTAGAATATTGGTACTAGAATTTTGTACACTGCCTAAAAATAAATTTTAAAATGCCAAACATCCTCAGCTATTAGGATTTCACATTATTACTGGACCTCCAGTGTAATTTCCAGTATAAACATTACTGCACAGTTCAATTTAGAACAAATGAGTTCCTTAATTATCACATAATCACAAAATTGCAATTGCTATATGATTCCACTTATATAAAATTCTGGGATTGGTGCAACTGACCTATACTGACAAAAAGCAACCAGAAGCTTCCTGGGAAAGGGAAGGGAAATAGTGGACTGCAAAGAGACACGAAGGAACTATTTGGCATTAAAACAAGGCGGGGGGAGTGATGGGTGGTCCCCAACATAAAAATCAATGTGTCGTTATTCTTCTGCCGGGTATTATACATATATACATGTAGGCCTTTCCCCAAAAGTGACACATACAACATTTGCATTTTGAACATGGAAAATTTTTTTCTTGGTTCTTTCAAGTCATACTCAAGGCTACTGAATAGAGGATTCTGAGACAAGGAGGGACTACCTAGTGGCCTGGTATTGCCCAAACTGTAAGAGACTTGCTGTAGTTTTTTGTGGTCACATGGTGAGGCTCAAAAAGGCCTTGGAAGATAATAGTTCCAGGAGCTTGGTGGTTGGTTACCATAGTTGGAAGAGGGTAGCATGCTCCTCTTTGGGACATGGAAATTCTGCACTGTGACCTCTCCAAGCCCTAATTTAATGTGTATTTCTGTTTATATCATGTTTTTTGTTTTTGTTGTTTTTATAATCAATGCATAGAACTAGCAAAGGCGGGTGTTTTTGTTTGGTTTGGACCTCTGACAAAAAGGTGCCCTTCTAAAGTATGCACTTTGCTATAGCTCTGGGTGTGTGGGACTGAGAGAGAGTGCTGCTTGAATTGCTAGTGATGAAGACGAAGAAATGGGAAGGTAAGGATTGAAACCATTTCTACATTTTGAGAATTGGATTCATGCTGGTGCTTTAACAATTAAGGTGTAATTTGCCCACTTTGTCCCTTCTTTAGAACAAGAAGGAAATGGGGTAAAGACTTGGATGGTTGAATTCCTTTGGTTTTAAATCAATTTAATATATAACTAGTCCTTATTCTTCCTATTAAAGTTTCATATATAGTCATATACCATAAGGATATCTAGGCCTCCAATAAATCAACTTTATATTTGACCCCCACCATCAACAAGATCAAAGGGAAATTCTGAAAACTAAGAAACTCACTGCCATTGAGTCATAGTGACTCCATGGGACAGAGAAGAACTGCCCCTGTGTTTTCTGTGACTGTAAAACTTTACAGGAGCAGAAAGCCTCATCTTTCTGATAGACTACTCAAATAAATTGGTAAAATGAAAATAAGTAAACTATATTTCTATCATAGAAAAATCAAAAATATCCTTGAATTTATCTATTTAAAATAGACATTAATAAACCCTTCCTGACCTGCCTTACAGGGTGGGTGTGAGAATTTGCCCACTTCAAATGTTATTTGCCAAATAACATCATACATCAGGAAGTCCTGTATAAACATGAGGGAGGATGACTATTATGCTTAGGTTTTCTGGCACATGTTATTTATTTTAAGAAGTATGTATTACGTTTTCACTATGTGTTTATATTATGTGGAGCTTTAACTCAGCCATTTTGCTTTCAAGTACAAAATTAATGCACTCATGCAAGACAGCCAAATGATTATTAGCCACATGGAATCAGTATTTTAATAGCTTTTAAAAGCTGTATAGTGGCACTGTATTACTAACTTGTTTTTAAATTATATATAAGACCTAATTCAAACCTTTATATTTTTATTGTTTTTAAACACATAAGAAAATATATTTTCTTTTAACCCCTCCAAGAACATGCCATGGTTAATAAAAAATATAAACAAGAATGACTAAAGAGGAATATGTGAACCTCAAATGTGAATATCAAATTAAAATATATACTATAATTTCTGGAAATTATAAATCATAGAAAAAATACAGAATTGAAAAATTTGTATTTTAGATCTGATCATTTATTACCTTGTGCTACTTTTACTTTATGTATGAATTAGTATCAGAATTTGTCAGTATAAACACATCTATCAATATAGTTTAACTGGAAAATATAAAAATCAATGCCTAAGCTCCTGGAATATCTCTTACTTGATCCAAAATGAATTATAATAAAGATATGTCTTATGAGCATAATAAAATTTAGTTTCAGTCATGTCATAAACCCTAATATACAGAATAATTAGGTGCACTTTATTGAAGGATTAAGTACACATTTTTGCGTTTGCATATACTTCAATTTTACCCTAGTGTTTGCAAGGTCCAATGATACATATACATAGGTCTATAAAATACATTCCAGAAATGGCTTATAGAGCACATTTAGTCACCTAACCTGCTCCTTTGAGGCATTTATATGCACTGGTAAAAAAAGAAGGCATGAGTCTCTAGGGAACTTTTACAATGATTGAACCTGAGGGAAGAGTGTAGAGCTCACTGTAAAGTCCTGTCCCAAGACTTGAGTAATGAAGACAGACACAGTGAGAAAGGCAATACAGATATCTGGAAATATAAAGACAGATTAAGCTTACTTTGTAATTTTATTATATGTCTGTGAAATCACATAATACAAGCACGATTACAATAAATAATTTCAAAGGCAGTGGCAAAACAGCATCAGAATTGAATCCACAATAAATGATCAAAATGACTGTTCTCTGAAGAGTGCCTGTATAGTCATCAAATTCACGCTAGAGGGATAAGTAATAAGTCATATGCTCAAGATAAGTGAATAGTATAATTGTGCAAACTTGACTGATTCAATTTAAGATCAAATGGAATGCATGGCAAACAGAATGCAAACAAAAATTGGAAAAATTGAAGTGTAAATATTGTATTTTGATAAGTGAGTTAAACTACAGTAATGTTCTTTATTCTTTTTTTTTTCTATTCATCTTTATTTTTATTTGGGAACTTTCAATTCATGATAAAATGAAGATTGGTTTAAGGTTTTAAGATATCTTAAAATATCTGTTAGATGTTAAGATAACACAGGTTCTAACTTTCAAAGTAAAATTTGTTTTAATATCTGATACATGAATCGACTATAGTGTTTTTAAAACATTATATGGTATCTTAAATTACATTTTCTATTAAAAAAAATCCATTAAGATAATGACATTATTTTCCACATCAAAATTATTTTATTCAAAACATTAACAGAAAATATGACTACCTATGTTTCTGTGGAATTGTATAGAGGTATATAAGTTCTCATAATGATAGAGGTGATCTATTATTTTTAAAATCAGATTTCAGGTGTAAGCTCTGTTTTCTATAATAAGGATTCTTTTCTGTCGCACATAAGTTGGAGTCATAGTTTATAGTTAGTCTATCAGCACTAAGTGACACAGAATCCTCTCACAGAGAACAAGGTTAAGACCCCAAACCCTTTGGATTGATTTTCAGTTGACTGTTTTCCCTTTCCTTGAATGTATGCTATGGAGTACATATATACTCACAGTTGATATATGTTGTTTTGAAATAATATTTTATAGGAACGCTGATTGTGTAGTGGTTATGCATGGGGCTGCAATCCACATGACTGCAATTTAAAACTACCAACAGCTCTGCCAGAGAAAGACTGGGCTTTCTATTCCCGTAACAGTAACACTCTTAGAAACCCACAGCAGGTGCCTCTGAGTCCGGATTGACTCAATGAAAGGGAATGCTTTCTTAAAAACCTTTGACAAAAGAGATTCATGTAGATTCCCCCACCGGCCCCAAGAATTACATAATCATTGATTGGCAGAGATAATATTAGGAGAGATACAATCCAGGTTTCGATGTGCTATACTGCTTCTAGGTTAAAACAAAAACAAAGGTACAAACAATAATAATAAACCAGATTCCAATAGCATCTAGCTAACTCTGTCCTCTCTCTAGCCTACATGATTGTATCAGTAGCTCAACGTCTTTATACATCTTTATCAATTAATCATTTTAAAAATAGAATAAGCCATGTTAATCTTGATACTGTGTATGCCTACCACTTAGACTTAGACAAAACTATTCAGTCACAAAGACTAGAGGAGAAATTGCAGTATCAGTTAAAAGGTTTTCTTTCATTTTTATGTTAAAAGATAGTCTATCACTGAGCTTATAAAATAAATGAATAAATATGATAAAAATAAATAAATGAATAAATGGATTGGTGTTTCTGTTTGCTAGACACTTTTTTGAGGTAAATATTTTCTGTTAAGATGGGATAAAGACATCTATGTAAAAATCAGTCTGTTAGATTGTAGTACTGTGGTGACTTGTTAGGAAATTGGAAGCTATGCCATTGATATTTCAAATACCATCAGGGTCACATGTGTTAGAACTGGTTTTTTAGAGGCTACCGACTAAAACAGACGGAGAAGGACTTAGAAGGTTTACAGTTCGAACTCACTAATCGGTCACCTTACGTGCCCTGTGATGTACTCATGGGCATCTCCCAACAACAACATGGATATAAAGTAGGTTTAATTGTAATTACAAGGGCAGGTTGAAAAGAAAAAGGTGAAGTGCTGTAACAAAATTAACAAACATTTAGACTTAGACAACTAAAAGGGGAGAACATGATTACTATTTCCCAAACTGAAAGAACTAAATTGATACTTCAAGTCTTGGATCGAAACTTAAGATTGATGGTCAAATTGATTGAAACAGAAAGTATGCAAATAAGATAGAAGGAATATAAGAATAGAGAGTCATTTCATCGAAACAAATTGGCTGACAGGCCATCATTTCAGGAGCTAGCATAAGAAAGAATTACTGGTACCGAAGGAAGAAGTTCAAGTTATACTGAAAACATTGGCAAAAAAATGAACAAATGACAACCACCAAAAAAATGCTTTAAGAATTTAAATACCAATTAAGATGATTTACACACAGATGTAATATATGAAGCAGTAAGTCACCTAGCCAACAAAGTTGGTAGATCAACTGGAAAGGGCCCATCTCTGTGACTATTCTAAAGACAGCAATGGAATGGAATGTGAAAATTATACAGCAGTATAATTAGTGATCATTATTATCACATACTAGAAATACTTTATTGGAGATCATTTAGAAAACAACAGCAGTCATTTTCTAGAAGTTCAAGATGGCTTCAAAAGAAGGGAACACTAAACTTACAGGTTGGGGAGAGGGTCTGGCCTGCCGTGTACACATGGAAGGAAACCAAGAAGGAAAAAGAGAGTGTGAGACTCTAGATACCACAATGGCACACCACAATGGCACATCAAGTCCTGAGGACGTCCCTACCCTGAACTGAAAAGGCACAGAGAGGATCGTATGGCCGAAAACAGCTTGAGACATGATGTCCCCTCACTGGAGAATATTGTGACAGAGGACAATACTGGGGATACTCGGAGGGGAGTGAGTCCTGACTGAACCCCCCACAGCCTCCCAAAGTGGGGCAAACCAAGAAGGGAATATAACAGAACAGCAACAGGAGCAAAGCAAAGCCACAAACCCCCTGAAGATCCCCCAAAAGAGACTTCAGGCTAAGAGGGGCAGTTTCCCGAACCCCCCAGGACGGGTGGAGAGATAGCATAAAGGTAATCAGACAGACCTGGCATTATGTATGCTTTTGGTGGTGGGCGAGTGGTGGGTTGCTATTTATTTATTTTTCTTTTTATTCAATCTTTTGGGGTTTTGGGGTAGGGGGGCTTTGCTATTGTTGGCTTGCCTACCTATATAAGATAGGCTTGGTAAGTAAGCCCAAGAAGAAATCAACAGGATCGGTGGTTCTGGAGGGACTTGGGGAGAGGAAGGGGAAAAGGAGCGGTGAGCAAGCAACACCATAGACAGGGGAACAACCAGGGAATTAGTAAATGATGAGGAGGACGTAGAGATCCTGGGGGCATTGGAGCAACAGCAATCTGGCTGAGAGGAATTACCAAGAGGCAGACAAAGGGCGAGTGTGATGCTGTGACAGGAGGAAGGTAAAAGGAAACACAGGAAAGATCTAGGAAACAAAGCTATGGATAGAGGTATAAACATAGGTGTGTACATATGTAAATATATTAATTCATAAAAATAGATGCATTGACCAATATGCACGTATTAAGATGGCAATTCATTGAGGTAGTGGACTGACTTTGGGCTGCTGCTCAAGCCCTCTCTCAACCTAAGAACATTTTATTCTAACTACCTGTCATTATGTTATGCTCACCTTCCCAGCAGGATCACTTAAGAAAAAAATGGGTGCATAAGCAAATGTGGTGAAGAAAGCTGATGGTGCCTGTCTGTCCAAAGATTTAGCATCTGGGGCCTTAGAGGTTTGATGTTAAACAAACAGCCAACTAGCAGAGAAGCAACAAGCCCACACGGAAGAAGCACACCAGCCTGTGTGATTGTGAGGTGTCCACGGGGTCAGGAAACAGGCATCAGAAGACCAAAAACAAACAAACAAAACATATTGATGGGAATGGTGGGGCAGGGGGGGGGGAGGGTTGGTGTCAGAGCAGACTCACAACCCATCTATAGACAAAGGAACATCCCCTCACAGAAGCATCACAGAGAAGGGATGAGTCAACCAGGGTGCAGTATAGCACCTATGAAATTCACAATGTTCCTCTGGTTTCTTGAGGCTTCCTCACCCCCCACTACCATGACCCCTGTCTTGCCTTCCACTTCAGGCTGGAAGAGAGCCTGTACCCTGGTAAAGATAGGAGCTCAGGAACCATGAAGTCCAGGTTAGAGAAATCCCTCAGAAAAAGGAATTGGAGTAGCAATACCAGAAGTTTAGGGGTAAAGTGGAGAGAGGATGGGGAAGAAGGGGGAACAGATCGCAATGTTAACCACACCACCTCCCAGGGGAACGAACAACAGAAACCATGGGTGAAGGGACACTGCAGTTTGTGAAACACATGAAAATAATTATAATTTACAATTTATCAAAGGGTCATGAGGATGGGGCCGGGGAAGGAGCTGATACCAAGGCTTCAAATAGAAAGTAAATGTTTAGAAAATGATGGCAACACATGTACAAATATGGTTGATACAATTGGTGTATGCATTATTATAAGAGCTTTAAGAGCCCCCAATAAAATGATCTTTAAAAAAAAATTTAAGGGGGGGGGCTTTTGATCTTGAATGAATCCAGAAAAAAATCATAAAGATATTTACTATTGCTTTATTAATATTATAAAACATCCAACTGTGTGTGTCATAATAATTTAGAGACCATGTAGTCAGTTCCAACTCACAGTGACTCTTTTGTACAACAGAATGAAACTTTTCCCAAACCTGTGATATCCTCATAATTATAGTGTTCTGGGATTCCCATTCTTCCAAGATTATCCATAATTTTTTATGGTCCACACAAACTAATGCCTTTACATAGTCAATAAAACACCAGTAAACATCTTTCCAATGTTCTCTGCCTTCAGCTGAATCCATCCAAGTCCTCTTCTGAATCTGGCCTGAGCCTCTGGCAGCTGTCTGTTGATGTAGTATACAACTGTCATTTTTAAAAATTATAGTCAGCAAAATTTTACTAGCATGTGGTATAAATTGTATTGTTTAATAATTTCCATATTGTGTTGGATTCTCTTTGTTTGGAATGGACACAAATATGGATCTCTTCCAGCTATCTTCCAAATTTCTTGGCAAAATTAGTTTGTCACATGAATACTTACTAGCGCATCAGCTTGTTGAAACATTGTAATCGGTATTCCGTCAATGCCTGTTATTTATTTGTTTGTTTGTTTGTTTTCTACTATCATCTTCAGTGCAGCCTGGGCTTCTTCCTTCGATACTAGTGGTTCTTGATCATATGCTTCCTTTTAGAATGGATGACCATCAACTGAATCTTTTTGTTACAGTAACAGTGTACTCCATTTTTTTCTGATGCTTCCCACATCATTTAATATTTTGCACATAGAATCCTTCAATATAGAAACTTGAGGCTTGAATATTTTCTTCATTTCATTTAATTTGAGATATGCTGAGCATGTTCTTCGTTTGTGACTTACTAATTCCATATCTTTGCACATTTTATTATAACATTTTACTCTCCCTGTTCCCACCCCCACCCCCACCCCGCCTTAAACCCAGTAGCTCCCTTTCCTGGATCCAAATGCTAAAGTCCATAAGGAGATTCAAGAAATAATGAGCATAGGTGGGGGCGGCGGGATAAGACCATGTGAAGAACTCTTACAAATTTGCTGACTAGAATAGGCATCCCCATTCCCAGGAATAATCCTGGTGATCCAGAACAATCCACAAATGGAGCTATTAATGTAACTGAGAAAATACCCAAGTTATACTTACTTTAAAATTGTTACATACTCAAAAAGTGACAAAGATAGAGTTCTATCCAAGTTCTTCTTAAATGACAGTATTTTATTTACCTCTGTATACTAAATAGACATAAGTAGGTAAGCCTAAACTGAAGTTGCAATTTATAAATGCTTCAGCTATAGATGAAGCATTCATATAAACTCTTCACACAATTCAAATGATCTTCATAGCAATGTTAGAAGGTAAGGCTTTTTCAATTAAATGAATGCCTGAGAAGTAGAGTTAGCATCATGAACATCAGCCTAGGCTCTACATAGTATGAGTTCTGTAACATTGGCCAAGTTTATCATTATTTCTGAATATGAAATTGCTAATTTGAAAATGGGTATACCAGTTCCCAGTTCAACTAATAATTCTGAAACTTAAATGATGTAATTCAGATGAAAATAGCATGACACTCAATCCAATTCTACTGCTCTCATCTTCTTGTTATCTATCAAAAAGAGAAATAAAAAGATAATTAAGACTCTCTTAAAAATCTAATATTTTATTGTGATCTCAGAGCGGGTTTAGAGGGCAGTTTAATTCCCATTTAACAATTTTTACACAAACTGTTCAGTGGCATTACATTCTTCACAATGCATGGACGGTCTCATCATTTCTGTTCTGGATGTTCTGTTCTCATTTATTCTGTTTCCCTGGCCCCTGACATTCTCATATTTGTTTTAAAGTAATTGTTGATCACAGAGTTTTATATATGTGACTTTTCAAAGAAGGACACTTCTTATGGCTGATATTTATTATTTTGTTAGTAAATCTGTTATTTAGTTCCAAGGTGACCTCAGAGGTTAGTTTCATAGGTCCAAGTTTCAAAGAGTATCCCAAGCAATGATCCCAGGAATCTTACGATCAAAATTATACCAGTAGGTCTGTTTTTTGGTTTTGTTTTGTTTGGGGAGGGGGTGTTGCTATTGTTGCTTTTATTGTTTAGAAACTCTGTTCTATATTTGTCTCCCATTCTATGAGTGCACATCTATTGACTCTGATTAGAATGATAGATAATGGCATGATTGACCACTAGTCAATTGACATTCTAGTCTTAGAATAGAAGAAATTGTGGTTCAGACAGACTATTTGTGTACTAGACTAATTTCTTATTTGAATATTTTGTATTTTTCTTTCTCTTTTATTCTAGACAAGTAGTGAATAATCGTAACTAGAAGTAGTTAACACTCAGGCTTTGATGATTTTCAAACTACCCTTGCTAATACTATATTATAATTTTTTAGCAATTGCTAAATGTAAAGAAAACTTACTATGACTCATCATCAGGAAAATTACAGTCTTAAAAATCTGATAAAGATTAACATGTGTATTAGCTTAGTAATTTCCCAATACATTGAAATGTATTATTCCTTTATCTGTCTATCTAGTGTGGTTTGCAATCTTGTGCTTCACTATGTACTTAAAATATTAACATGCTTTTAAAATAAATGCCTTCTACAAATGCAATAAACATACCCACAATGCTTGAGAAACACTTGAACTATTAAAGCAGTTTCCAATAATTTCATAAAGTAAAATTATAGTCCACATATATAAATACATGGAGAGTTTGATTAATATTAGTGTATATGAAATAGGGACTTTCGGAACTATTCAACATGGAAATGTAGGTCGACAAACTTGAAACAATTTTCCAGAAAGCTGATTCTGAGCTGGATTGCATTCTGTTCAGGGTGGAATACAAAATCAAGAAAATTTATCCTGATTCAGTTGGCTAGCTGTCACCACTGACTGGAAAAGAGAAAACTGCAGAAAATCAATTAAAATATCACATGTCAGACTTGTGAAGAAATGGGTTTCTGAAAGTGAACTCTAATGGAGATCAATTCCTTAAAACTTTAGGAAGATGCTTTAACACTTACTGACTGGAGGTGCGAGGTTTGGAGTAGATGACCAGATAGTGATACCTTTCACGTGGGAGGGAGATATAAGAAGAAAAAGCAGGTATTAAATGAATAAAGTTCATCCAAGAGGACTGGAAAGAAATAAATGGATTGAAAAATATATTCTCATTTATATTTGTGATATTAAGGAGGAAGATCTTTTAAATACTATTTGTTTCTGTTCCTTTTTTTTTATAATTGAGACATGTAACATAGATATCTTCATCTATTGTAATGGATGTTTTGTGTACTATCAATCAAAATGTGACTGAGTATGCTTTTAAAATAAAATATCACATATTAATATTTAAAAAATAAAAAGAAATAAGGACTTATGGGACTAAAGGTATATTTGGCACTCAGATGAATATATTTTAGTAAAATAAGTATTTACAGAGTTTTCCCCAATATGATAATTTTCCTACATCTAATTCCAACAATAAAATAATAAGAGTAAAACAATAACTGTATTAAAATTTTTTCTTTTCTGAATTTAATTACTTTTAACACTTTAAACCTACAAGGATAGAGCAAAATTTTCAAAGCCTTATTTGCTGTTGGGGCATGACCCAAAGTAAGAAGAAACAGCTGCACATATCTTTTAATAATCTGAAAATTGAATGTACAGACAAAAATTATAAGTCACAAAAAAGGAAATATGATGTACAACAAATGTGGAACACAATATGATGCTACCTCAAAAAATAAAAATTCCATACAATCGAGAAATCCTTCTGTTGGGTATATATCCTAAAGAACTAAGAGTAATTTTCTTTGCAGCACTGATCACAATAGCAAGACATTGGTAATAAAATAAATACTCACCGGCAGAATAATGGATTTAAAAACTCCAGCACATACACACAATGTAATAAATGCATTACTGAAAAATAATGACACCATGAAACACCTCAAGAACATGGATGAACTTGAAAAACATGCTGACTGCAATTAGTTGATCAAAAAAGACAAGTGAATGCCCACTGTTATAAGGAAAACAAAAAGATAAAACTTTCATAACAAAGGGAATAAACTTTGGAGATTGGGGTTTGTGGCTGCAAGGGAGGGAAGATAAAGGATTGAACTCAGATTGCTAATAGGTGTAACTTGGGTAAAATGGGAAATAGTAGTTCACAAGGGTGAAAAGAGAAATCAAGGATCAAATGAAGGGTAAACTGTTGAGGATTTGGTGGTCTAAACTGCTGAATACAAAATTGATTATCTGAAATATAAGCCCTGTCTAATTTACAATAAAATTTTGTTATAAAAATGAAATTGAATATATAACGATCAAGGTCTTAGGCATTAATTTGCTAAAATGAAGTGGCATTGGCCATCTTGAATCAAGCAATCATATGATTGCTATACTAGGAATGAAAAAGGCAAGGCAAGTGGGGGATACATTCATCATCAAATAAACATTTAAAGCTCTATATTTACATACAGTACTGTCTATGATAGTATAATATCTAAATGTCTACAAGGAAGAGCAGCTGATCCTATCCAAATTATGAACCAATGATTACGAAATTGAGTAATTCTACCAATTTCTTACATCTGAAATTGGTCAAACATGCATTCAAAAGTCATTAATAATTACTTGTTATTAGAAAACAAAAGTTAGGAACTATGAGAAATGAGCAGTACTTGAACAAAATATGTTCTTGGTGATAGAAATTATGCTGACAGTCACATGATAAAATTTTGCAAGCCCAACCAATTCTTCAATGTCAACACCTTTTCCTAAAAATTTGAAATGCAAATATACTTCACCAGATGTACTACAGAGGAATGAAACCAACTACATCTGTGGGAAGACCCGTGTGTGTGCCCAATCCAAAGAAAGAAGACACAACAGAGTGTGGAAATTATTAAATAGTATCACTAATATCAAATGCAAGGTACCTTTTGCTTACTATCGTTCAAAAAAGTTGACGCAATACATCACCAGGGAGCTTCCAGAAATTCAAGAAACATTCAGAAGAGGACATGGAAAAAGGGATGCTATTTCTCACATCTAATAGATCTTGGCTGCAAGCAAAGAATATGAGAAAGGTGTTTACTTGCATTTTATTGATAAGGCAAAATACCCGGGCATGGAAAACATGAAAAAACTATGGATGACATTGAAAAGAATGGGAATTCGAGAACATCAGAAAAAATGTTCATCATACTTATCCAATGTGTATGTGGAAAAATTATTGAAGATGCTTGACTGACTATATGAAGAAGAATAGAGCATCAAAATTGGAAGATGGGCCCTTAAACAACCTCAGATATACATACAGATGACACAAATTTGCTTCCTGAAAAGAGAAATGGACTTGAAGCAATTGCTGATGAAGAGAAAAGGACACAACCTTCGCTGTGAATTACAACTCAATGTAAGGAAAACAAAAATCCCTGGAACTGAACCAATAGGTATAATGATAAAAGGAAAAATGATTGATGTTGTCAAGGATTTCTTTTTATTTGGATTCACAATCAACATTAATGGAAGCAGTAGGCAAGGAGCCACAGGGTGTAATGCATGGTGAACATTTGCTGCAAAGAACCTGTTTAAAGTGTTTTTTTGTTGTTGTTAATTATATAGATAAGAATCCTGTTTTCCTTTTTTTCCTTGTTTTCCTCTTTCCGCCCCCTTTAAAAAATAATTTTATTGGGGGCTCGTACAACTCTTATCACAATCCATACATCCATCCATTGTGCCAAGCACATTTGTACATTTGTTGCCATCATCATTCTCAAAACATTTGCTTTCTACTTGAGCCCTTGGTATCAGCTCCTCATTACCCCCTCCCTCCCCATTCCCCCCTCCCTCATGAACCCTTGATAATTTATAAATTATTATTATTTTTTCATATCTTATACTGTCTGACATCTCCCTTCACCCACTTTTCTGTTGTCCATCCCCCAGGGAAGAGATTATATGTAGTTCCTTGTAATTGGTTCCCCCTTTCTACCCCACCTTCCCTGCATGCTCGAGGTATCGCCACTCTCACCACTGGTCCTGAAGGGATCATCTGTCCTGGATTCCCTGTGTTTCCAGTTCTTATCTGTAACAGTGTACATCCTCTGGTCTAGCCAGATTTGTAAGGTAAAATTGGGATCAGGATAGTGGGGGAGGTGGGGAGGAAGCACTTAGGAAATAGAGGAAAGTTGTATGTTTCATCGATGCTACACTGCACCCTAACTGGCTCGTCTCCTCCCCGCGACCCTTCTGTTAAAGGATGTCCACTTGCCTACAGATGGGTCTTGGGTCCCCAATCTGCACTCCCCCTCATTCATAATGATTTGATTTTTCTGGTCTTTGATGCCTGGTAGCTGATCCCTTCGGCACCTCATGATCTCACAGGCTACTCTGCTTCTTCTATGTGGGCTTTATGGCTTCTGAGCTAGATGACCACTTGTTTACCTTCAGGTCTTTAAGACTCTAGACACCACATTTGCTTATGCACCCGCTTTTTCTTCATTGATCATGTCAGGAAGGTGAGCATCATGGAATACCAGTTTAATAGGACAAAGTGTTCTTGCATTAAGGGAGTACTTGAGTAGAGGCCCAATGTCCATATGCTACCTTAATACTAAACCTATAAATATATGCACATAGATCTATTTCTCCATCCTCATATATAAATGAATTTACAGATGTACATGCCTTTATTTAAACCTCTATAAATGCCCTTTACTTCCTAGTTCTTTCTTCTATTTCCTTTTACTTTTCTCTTGTCCCACTATCATGCTCAACCTTCATTTGGGTTTCATTAATTCCTCTCGGTTACATTACCCTTGATCATGCCCTACCAGCCCTCCTACACCCTCCTCACCACCGATTTGGATCACTTTTTGTTCCCTTGTCCCTGGGTTTGTTAATACCACTTCTGTCACTCTGAAGATAAAGGTACCATTGACCCAAACTATGATATTTTCAGTTGCCTCATATGAATGTGAAAGCTGGACAATGAGTAAATAAGATCACATAATAATTAGTGCCTTTGCATTAGAATGTTGGGGAAGGAACGGTAAACTTGCTCGAGACCCTTACCTGTGACTAGAGGTGATCTGCCAGTGGCTTAATCTGAGTATACTCTGCAGATGGGTTTTGGGATCCAACTGTCCTCCAGAGCTTTCTACAAATTGGCTGTTCACAATTTAAACTCTGATACTTTTCCCTTCATCATATTTGGATTTTGTTTTAGTTATTTGTGGATCACAAAAACTGGTGTGGTCCTTCCATGTGGACTTAGTGGACTCCCCACTTAGATGGCTGCTTGTTTAAATATAAGCCTTTAAGACCCCAGGTGTTATTCGAATCAATAGCCAGGCACCATCTGCTTTCTTCACCACACTGTGCTGTAGCACCCGTATCATTAGTGATCATTTCATGAAGTTTAGTACTGAGCAGGACCATGTTTTCTGTAGTAGTTACATAATCTGTTGTCAATTTGAGACTTATGACTGAAGAAGTGGACTTTACCTGTCATTCAGGTCACAGTTTGATGACCTCATTTGGAGGTGCTAGAGATAAATAGCTCACTAGAGACAAGACACTCGCTCACTCCCTGGAAGACATTTCTGACAAGAAGCCACATGAAGCTATCCTGATGCAGCCAGAGCCCCGAGAGCTGGAGGAGCCACATGGAAATTCCTGCCAGCACTGAGATTCTTACAATGCCACTACATCCACAAGATTTCCCACCCATAGGCCTGTGATCTTCCTGCATTCAGCATCATTACAAGTGTTTTTTTTTAATCTGAAGTGGACTTAAAGATTGTTATACGTCATATGGGCTAATATCAGACTTATGGACTTGATCTGGAGTGGGCTGGGAAGTTTTCTCAATATTCAATTGGTCTTGTATGTAAAGCTCTTTCCTATACACATATGAGCATCTATGGATTTTTTTCTCTAGTCTACCCGGAATAACACATTATCAAAACAAACAGTTCTTGGATTTGGACTAGAGGTAAGTGGGAGCCCAGAATCCATCTACCTGGCCATGGGCTATGCATGACTCAGATTTACTTTGGCAATCATATTATGAAAAAATCAAAGCCCAGTAAGACCCAATACACCAACAACAGCAGCAAACCCGTCATCAAACAAGCAAGCAAAAAACAAAAGAAAACAAAAACCTAAAGGCCAACAAACAACAGCCCATAGAAACAATGTAAAACTTTGTCAATCATCTCCCTGGAGTGTCAGGTGATTGCACTGATGGCATCATCCTTTTTTTCCCAATGACACGGTACTCCAGATAGTCAGTATGAGGAGTCTATGCAAGTACAGTTCCACCGTGTGCTGGTACCCATGGTCTCCAAGTAGTAAGAGGCCCCCTGGACCACCAGTCCCAGTAACAGCACTAGAGAAAAAGAGGGGTTCTTGGTCGCTGGGGAGTCTTTCCCAAACGAGATCCCCTAACACATTGAGAACATCGCATCATCTTGAGTTTCCATCCAGACCCCTGAAGAAGGGAATGGACTTATAGAGCCCAACCTTGTCAAGTTACATCAGTAAAGTACACTGTACACAGCCCAAAAAGTTAAAAAAAAATTAAAGACTGAAACAATTTTAAAATGGGTCAAAGGGAAATTAAATGATAAGGTGTTATATTTTTACATAACTACATCTGCTGTTATCAATTTTACAATGTTCTTTCTCTGATAATAAGGCTATTTACATAGTTAACAATTGTAAGAGGAGATTCACCAAAGCTTAATCCATGTTGGGACTCTGCACATGGATTTTGGGCTTTCACTGTCATTCACTGCTTTCTGCAAACGGGATGTTCACAATTTCACCACTGATACTTTTCCTTCCTCCGTATTTCAATTTTATTATTCATAATCCTTAGGTCCCACAGGCTGGCGTGCTTCCTCCATGTAGAGTTGACACCTCACTAAGAGGGCTGCTTGTTTTAAGACAAGCTTCTTAGACCCCAGATGCTATTCTTTCTGATAGAGGAACACAATCTGGTTTCTTCACCACACTTTCCTATAGCACCCATATCTACACTGATTTCTTCATGAGAGTGAGTATCAAATGGGGCCATATTATAAGAATTGTTCTGAGTGTAGAGCTAAAAGCAAGTGTGAGCCCAGAATCCAGTCATATACCTATGGTTTATATATGACTCTGGTTCACTTTAGAGACATTATTGTTATTTTATTGGAGAACATTATAAATCATCCACCCAGAGGCATAAGATAATTCTTTGCTAGTACCATTAAATTACCTATTGGTATAGAATGTAAAATACTGTTGGAAAAAGGAAATTATACGTGTATAGGCTGTCTTTTCAGACCATAATACATGACTTGTACAGAGTAAAAGCTTAACAAATTAGAAACTATTTACACAACAATGAAGGTTGGGGAGAGGGGAAAACATTCAATAACACTCATTCACAAAGGAAGAACCATGCCTGCTGGACTAATGTCATAAAGATGTAAAGAGGGCATAAAATAATAAATATATATTAGTCCTGGACTACCGACATTTGTGCACACTCAAAGCAAGAGATATGAAACAAAGTCCAATGACCACCAATCCCATAACCTTGGGATATCAGTCATCTGCTTCTACTCACAATAGAGAGTTTCAGTGCTAGACCTCATGAGTATGTCAGTTCCTTAAATTGGCTACCAGTGAGTTTAAGGTAAACCCAGTTTGCTCAGTGGATTTTCCAAATTGGATCTTTCTGTTGTGGCCTATGAAGGATGTGTGTGCCTTGAAAGGATAGTCTAATGTCCCAGTTGTCTATAGCAGGTGGCCTCGGTGACAAAAAGCTGGATAGAAACTCGGTCAAGAGTGTTGAATTAGGAACATAATACCAGGCATAGACCCCTTGGGTTCTAGATAAATATATAGATTTTTAATTTATCATTTTATTGGGGGGGCTCTTCCAAATCTTGTAACAATCCATCATTAAATAGTATTAAGCACATGTACACATATTGCTATCAACATTTCCAAAACAATTTATTTATACTTGAGTCCTTGGTATCAGCTCCTCTTTATCCCCCTCCCTCCCTCCCGACTCTCACCCTTGTGAATCCTTGATCAATTATACATTATAACTATAATTTCATGTCTTTTAAAAAATGCTTTTTTGGGGAGCTCTTACATCTCTTATCACAATCCATACATTCATCCATTGTGTCAAGCACATATGCTGCCATTGTGTCAAGTACGTATGCTGCCATCATAATTTTCAAAGCATTTCTGTTCTACTTGACTCCTTGATATCAGCTCCTCATTTTTCCCCACCCTCCCCCACTGGCCCTCCCTCATGAACTCATACCCAATGTAAATGGGGTGGTGAGGGTGATGGTGGTGTGGAGTGGAGACCCAAAGCTCATCTGTAGACAATTGGACATCCCCTCACAGAAAGGTCATGAGGAAGAGATAAGCCAGCAGGGGACAGTATAACACCAGTGAAACACACAACTTTCCTCTACTTCTTTAATGCTTCCTAGCCCCACTATCATGACCTCAATTCTACCTTACAAATCGGATTATACCAGAGCATGCACACTGCTACAGATAAGAGCCGCAACACAGGCAATCCAGGATAGATAAACCCCTCAGGACCAACAATGAGAATAGAGATACCAGGAGGATAAGGGGAAGGTGGGGGGAGAAAGGGGGAACTGATCACAAGGATCAACATATAACCCCCTCTCAGGGGGACAAAAAACAGAACAGTGCATGAAGGGTTACAAAGGACAACGTAAGATATGAAAATAATAAACTAAATACTTTAAGCTCTTTTTTTCCCATTCCTGATGGCAGGTTTTCCCACGCAGTTTACCCACCAACAGAAATGAAACAGCCTTCTCTGAGACAGGCATGCTCCCCCCACCTCAAGTATTGAATTTCCATTGAGTTTTAATAATTAATGTTGTAGAAGAGTCTTGTTGATTTGGGTCGTCCTCAGAACAAAGTTTTAAATACATTTTTTCATAATTTAAAGTATTTTCATGATTGTTATTCCTTTCAGATTTGTAATTCCTTAAGAAAAACAAACTGTCCAATGCAGGTGCAAGACAGTGAATTATTTTATATGGTTCTTTTAGCAAGATGTCTTTTAACTCCCCCCAAACCACTGTTTTCTGATGGTTTTTGAAAAGAAGGTGGGGGGGAGATAATGATAGTACTCAGTTGTGAGTGCTTGTTAACAGGATTCATTGTCATTGCCATCCTTCTGCTCATAAAGTGAGGCTTCTTACAAGTGATAGAGGGAGCTCACTACCAGTCAGAGCCAGAAGTGGAGTGGTCCTCTGGACCCTGAAATCCGAGCACAGTGAATGTACCAGAGGAATGGCAGAAGTGCAGCAGCAGCAGTAGAAACAGGAGCCAGAACATGAAACAGAGTGGCTCACTTCCTGGCCCACATAGCAAGTAAAGCTGAATGCTTTGGGGAAGGAGGATGTTTTAAGGAATGGAGTGCCTGTGACACTTCATTCAGGGAGCTGGTTCCCTGACCCACAGTTCTGGAACTGAGTGCCTTCTGGCGGAAGATTACAGAAGAGTGTCATGCCCTGCTTAGGGCATATATTAGTAGGCCTGAAAGAACTTGGTAACATATCTGACTGAACAGCTTTATCCTGAGCATATCCACCTGAATTTTAACCTGCTAACTTACTCAATCGCCATAATCATGAGCATTGTCTGTGAGTTCTGTGTGCCCCTTGCAATGAATTACAGAACTTAGAGAGAGTGCTGTGAAGTAGAAGGGCAGGCTGGAAAATTAACATAATTTTATATAGCCTTTCTAAAATAAATCATTTCAATGACTGTTACCAAAATCTCCTCTGTTCCAAGAAAACATTTAAAATGAAGATAATTTAATAAAAGTATACTTAAATATTTCCTGCAATATTCAGTTGCTTTGAAAAATAATGTACCTACTTTAGTTTTCTTAGGCATATGAACTCTAACTTCAAATGCATATCTAGAACCACACTACTCAAATTTATTTTCACTGAGATGGGATAAATTGAGGCTGAGGCATTCAATCCAACTCTTTTATTAAATGGATAAGGATGATTCAAGCAGCAAATTGGAGATACAGGAAACAGAATTTCACGTTTTTTTATTCTCAATGTTTATGTGATGTCTTTCATGGTGCTGGATGGAGAGATTAAGGCAAAATATACTATGTGACAATTGGAAAAGCTAGGAATAATGTTTATAATATAAAATTGTCTGCAAGGGTATTTTTCTTGAGATATAATTCACATACCACAAAGCTCACCTTTTAAAAGTGCATGATTAATTAGTTTTTAGTATATTAAAAAATTTCTGCACCCATTGTGATCAAACATATTCTTTTGTTTATTAACCTGAATTACTTGTCATATTAAACTGTACTGCCTATAACATTTTAACAACTTTTGATATCCTTAAGCTTTTGAAAATCTTACCTTAACAGTCAACCAAAGCTTTGGGAATTTATGGAGACCGACATTGTAAGAGCTTGGAAATTCTATAAACCTTCATATTTTTACTCAGATAAAGGAAAATAGATTTTTATATTTCCCATTATATTGTTTCTAGTACAGTAAAAATTAAAATATCATCTACACATATACAAGTGTTTCAATTATCTATGAAAATGTATGTTTCTGACCATAAAACTAATATATAGATAATTAACGTATTGCATCATATTGGAATTTAGAACATATAGTATTTGCAACCACAGTTGGATAATTATTATAATACAACATCAAGTTAAGTTTGGTGGTTTGAAATACTTTTATAGCAGTAAGTCTTTAAAACGAATTTTAAGTTTCTAATTTTCTATAATGAAGAGGAACTATGACCATTAAAAAAAATACTAGAGAATGAGAAAGGAGAGTGAAGGAGTAGGACAAAAAGTTTTATTGTTTGTTGATAAAGGACAGGGGAAGAACTCAAAGGAATTAATACTTGGTATTAGTACTAGTTTAGCTTAGTGCTTGGTATTAAATAGGTTAATGCACCATCCCAAGCTATATTCTATATTATATTTCTGCTCATCCACCTTTTCTCTATCCAGCCATTCATCCACCCATCTCTTCCTTCCTATATTCATCCACCCTCTATAAAATCATTTCAACTCCTCTGTTTTACTAAAGGGTAAAGGATGATTTAAGCAGCAAATTGGAGGTGCTATTAACAGTTTCACTTTCGCATTGCTTTGCGGTGTTTACATGGTATCTTTCACTGGTTCTGGGTGGAGAAATTAAGGATTTATGGAATGACAATTGTCATGTTATAAAATTATCTGGATTTTTTGAATGATAATATCTGGATTATGGAATGATAATTGTCATGCTATAAAATGTGTATGAATAAAAAGTTAAACATTTCTTCAATCAAAATACAATGGGTTTTATTCATTGAATTGTGTCCAAGCTTATTTCCTTTTTGTCCTCTGGCCTTTGAATCTGTAGATGTGATCCTCTTTGGAAATAGCGTTATGTTAATAAAGGTATGTCGATGAAGACAGACCCTAAATGCAGTCAGGCTGAATTATAAATTAACAGAAGCGACACAGGGATACACACACACCAGCCTATGAACTAAAGAACCCTTGAGGCTATTGACTCGGAGGGATACCCAGGGACAAAAACCTGATTTGGAACTGTAGACTCCAGATCTGCAAGAAAATAAAATGCTGTTTCTGAAAATCTCCCATCTGTGCTATTTGTGTTAAAAGAGCTGGTACTTGGTGCTCAGCAACTCAAAATGTAACCCAATATGCTACCAGGGTTCCTTTGCAATCCGTAACAAGAAAAGTGATGTTGCCAAATAGACAAAAAGGAGCACATGTTATGCAAAACTTCCAACGAATATCTATTTCATTGAAATGTTAATCAGCTGACTTGGTTCAACTTGGTTCCTGTGTAATCTGGACCTGCAATTGTAAGGGAATTAAGTAAATGTCCAGCACGCAATGGAAAATTGATTTTTGATCATAATATTTATGACTTGTTTACTATGTCTGCTAGGCATTTGGAATATGAAAATGTTTTCATAGGACTGACACTAGAAGGGATTACAATAAAATCTAACTTATACATGCATTTACTATGCTACTACAGTAATTCAAATAATATAGCTATCAGTTTCACAGAAAATCTTTTTAAACATTTTCACTCAATTTGAAATAATGAATTGGAGTGCCATGGAATGAATTTATTTTCCAGTAACTATTGTAACGTAAAAATTTTAAATTATAATTTTTTTCCATCGAAAATAATCATCTTTTCTTGCACAAAGATATTCTTTGTCAGCAATTAATGTAATTAAAATTTAAATCGTTTTGTGATAAATATCTACTTTGAAAATGTTAAATCCTTGCATTCATCCATTGAAACAAGATAACTCAGTGTTCAAAATAAGAACTTTTTGTTTTGTTTCATTTACTCTGTTCTTGGCCTCAGAGTCTTAATGAATAGGAATTTGAGAAGACACTTTGAACATGGCCAACCCCCCAAGCATTCCAAATGACTCTGACTCCCGAAAATGCTGTTAGACTATCAGTTATTTCTCGCAAGACATAAAAATCCTGCATATTATGACATCTCCATGAATTATATATGACTAGATAAGGATCTACTTATAATGTTGATATGAATAACGCTGCTTTCATCTGTCCCAAGGAACCAGAAAATGTCCATTTCCGTCCGTTACATCTTAATGTCATGAATTCATCCATCTTGAACTGAAGGTACATCCACAAAGGAAGGAGGTGCATAGATCTGCTTTGACTTTGATGGTTCGCTCAGCTGGACAATGCTTGCTGTTTCTGGGATGCTAAAATCTTTTCTTATTGCTTGAAAATACATTGTGTGCTTGTCCCTAAATCACATGCCTCACAAATCTGTCTCTAATCTTTTTACTGCACAGAATTTTAAATTTCTGTCAGAAAGAAAAGGTGGAAGACATTATTTACTCAGACCTCCTTAAAATAGACAAGTAAATAAAAAAGAGGAAATAATATTCACCCTAATATAAAGTACCTGGAAATTTCAGCCATGTATAAAGTCTGTTTAGGCAGCAATATGTTCTATGGCAGAGAGTGTTCTACTATTTGTAAAGTGTTCAAAGATGAAAGTTCGAAGACTAAGGTGCATATGACCCAGTCACATTATATTCAATTACTTCATTGGTATGTGAAAGCTGGGCAATGAATAAAAAAGACAACATGAACTGATGCCTTTGAATTATTGTTGATACATAATACTGAATGTGCCATGGACTGCTAAAAGAACAAACCAATCTTCTTGGAAGAAGCAAAGCCAAAAGTCTCTTTAATAGCAAGGATAACAAGACTTCATCTCACAGACTTTGGACATATTATAAAAAAGAAGCTATTCCTGAAGAAGGAAAGCTTGGTGAAGGAGAAGGTAAGTCAAAAGAGGAAGACATTGAATGAAATAGATTGACACAGCAGCTGCACCAATAGGCTCAAATGTGGCAACCATTGTGAGGATGATGTAGGAATAGGCGGTGTTTCTATTTTACATAGGGTCACCTTGAATAAGAATGGACAAATGATATATCCCATATCAGATTTTTGTACTTAAGGGTACATAAAAAAATTATTGCTCCTAGGGTTTCAGTTCAGATATGCAAGGAACAAATCATGTTAAGCATGTCTCTGGGGTTAGTGGATGGTTGCAGACATGCTAGCTTTAGTCTCCATAGTGTACTTTAAAATCAAAGAAGAAAAAAAGGAATGAGGACCAAAAGCACTGTTCAAAAATCACCTAGCTCAGAAGCTAATGTTTCCACTAGATGTTCAGCTAATAAACACAATTTTGTGGAACAAATTTTAACTGGGATGAGTCCTGGATTTACCATATCATCCAGACAGTATGATGTAATCAAAACAGTGGCTTGGGAGGGGGTCTGCTGAGACAGGGAAATTGAAGGCAGAAATGATAATTCAGAAGGTTATGTGTTTGGCGGACCATACCACGGATATTTTTTGCTTACTTGTTTATTTGTTTTTCCAATCAGGACACTGTATCTGCTTTCTTTGAGGGTAGCAATGGCTGTCATTTGAGGATTTTTTAAAGCAACCTTTCTTCATGTACACTTATAGCCCTGTTCTTGCCCAAAACTCAAAGAGCACTTAAAGGCAGCATGATTTGAGTATCTCAAGGATATGAAAATTGCTGTTTTGAAGCAGTGTAAATAAAACAGGGCAAAATTGTGGATGGAAGTGTTAGAGTTGGAAATATCTTCTTGAGAAACGTATATACCCAGATGGAGGACATGTAGAAAATCAATGGCTTCATAGTTTATATTATTGGTTAATAAGGGTTTCTATGATTTAGTAGCAATAGTTTTTACTTACCCCTGTAACAATGATGAAACATACAATTTTCCTCTAGTTCTGGAATGCTTCCTCCCCACCCACTATCATGTTCCCAATTCTACCTTACAAATCCGGCTAGACCAGAGCATGTACACTGGTGAAGATAGCAACTGGAAACACAGTGAATCCAGGACAGATGAACTCCTCAGGACCAGTGGTGAGAGTGGCGATACCGGGAGGGTGGAAGGAAGGTGGGGTAGAAATGGGGAACAGATTACAAGAATCTATATATAACCTCCTCTCTGGGGGCCAGACATATGGAGAAGTGGGCGAAGGGAGACGTCGGATGGTGTAAGATATGACTAACTAATAATAATTTATAAATTATCAAGGGTTCATGGGGGAGGGGAAGGGGGGAGGGAGGGGAAAAAATGAGGAGCTGATACCAAGGGCTCAGGTAGAAAGCAAATGTTTTGAGAATGATGATGGCAACAAATGTACAAATGTGCATGACATAATGGATGCATGTATGGATTGTGATAAGAGTTTACGAGCCCCCAATAAAATTATTTTTAACAAAGGAGGGGGAGGAAGTTATATAAATTCAGGAGTGACTCAACCCATGTCTTCAGAACAGAATCCCTCAAAGAATAGGTGAGTAGAATTCTAGTTTTATTTATATTATAATCAAGGAGAATGGAAAGCTAACTGGTGTGTTTCAAGGAATATAAATTCTGAAAAAGAAAAAAAAAACATGGGAAATTGAAAGGCAAATGCAATCACTTTCAAATACAAAACATATAGTAGTTTTATAGTCAGTTTAGTATATTTATTCTTATGTTTTACACATAAGGAGCCCTAGGGGGATAGCAAGTTACACATTGGCTTGCTTACCACAAGATCAGAAGTTCAAAACCACTAGCTACTCTGTGGGAAAAATAAGAGTCCTTCGAGTCCCATAAAATGTTAGTGTCTTGGAAACCCACAAGGGAATTTTTACCTTATCCTACAGGGTCACTATGAGTCCAAATCGACTTGAAGCCTGTGAGCTTGTTTTGGAGCTGTGTGGTACAGTGGGATAAGGGTTGGACCGCTAGCAGAATGCTGCTGTCTGGAAGGCAAGGCCATCTATTTCTATACAGATTTACATCTTTGGAAATTCTATGGATTTTCCTGTTCTAAAGGGTGCCTACGAGTTATAATCAACTTGATGTGACTGGGTCATGTATCATGCTTCACAATAACAGAGGACATAAAATGCAAAATAGGTCATATGTATTATTACATAATTAAAATGTAAGATATCATGACAAACATATCTTAATACTCTGAAGAGTCACTGAAAGTAGGATCTATGTGACTATTTGTCAGTTCACATTTTGTTTACATCTCCCACGTTCATACCAGATACCTCAAGTTTTACAACCACTGTTTTTGTTGGATTGTTATCAAATCTTAAAGTGATTATTTAATGTCATTTTTTGCCTTTATGAAAACCTTCATTTTGAAAATCAAATGAAACAAAACAAATACCTACATTACACGGAAGCACTTGTCTTTAATGTCTCCTCAGACACACAAAAAACTGCCTTTCACTTAATTTAATGTTTGTATTTGGGGTGCATCCTAACAGGAAGGGTCTGAAAGAAATAATGGGGGGGGCTATTAAATATTTTAGTAAAATGGTGACTTTGTCTTGTGCAGAATATGTAGAATATGCTTTTAAATTTAGCAAATATTTTTAAAGCGAGAAATGCTTTGTTACTATAGCTAAGACAATTCTTGATCATACAGGTTTTTGAAATTCTTCTTTTTATATCAATTGGAAGCTATTTACCAACTTTTTGTTTTACGTGTTATTTCTTCTCCTCTTCTTTCCAACCTCTTGCAAAGAAAAAAAGTTTCTGCTAACAAATTGAGCAAACTCTAATCATTATATGCCTTTTGAGCTGTTTAACTTAATATTTGGATACTTGATATTTTGTTTCCTTATGTAATTGATAAAATGGTGATGTGTATTAATGTTAATCCAACCATATATTTATGTTGTGTGGAGATGTGTGGTTATAGTTCTGTGGAATAAATAATTTGTCAGTGTTCATCAACTTATACAAATCTAGTTGTGAGAACATGAACATCTAAATAAATAATGAAATGGAAAAACATGGTATTTTAAGTGAACTAAACTTGATAAAATGTGAGGGGGCTTCAAAATATGCATAGAAAAAAATCCATTGTTTTCTATGAAATAGTGAACTCCTCTTATATTTGTATCACTTTCTTATAATGCCCAAGGCATTTATGCTGATTATTGATCTTCTTGGAGAAGAAATTTTACTCATTTTTCTTGATACCACTGTGGCACCAATTTTGTTTGAAACAACCAACATAGAATGTCTGAAGGAGCAAACCAAATGAATCTATAACAGTATATATAT